>NC_056482.1:3447613-3675113 GCF_008729295.1 Plectropomus leopardus | reverse complement strand
TTCTGACCACCATATAAAAACAGTCCAAAAAAAATCAAGCACCGACCACTGAGCAAAGCAAACTTTTGCATTTTACAGCGAAACAGTACACTGAAAATATGCTTCTGAAAAACTGTGAGGTGAGAAATACAGAACCTACTACTGCTGAAGTCAAACAGTCAATCAGAGCTGAAGAGGCTAACACAGCTGTCAATCACTGCTCGTAAACTGTAGTGAAACTGTCAAAGTAGGCAGTGCTGATATAAATATATATATAATATAATATAATATAATATAAATTCATTCTGTCACTGCATTGACTATTTCTCACCTCACACCTTCTCAGAAGCATATTTCAGTGTACTGTTTAGCTTAAAATTAGAAAGTTTGCTCCGTCAGGTGGGCGGTGCTTGATTTTTGCTAGACTGTTTTCAACATGGCAGTCAGAGAAAACTTTCTCATTTCACAGGTAAACAGTGCACTAAAATATGTTTCTGAAAACATGTCAGGTGAGAAACAGGCAATGCAGTAACAGAATCCAGTTGATCAGCGCTGCCTACTCTGACAGTCAAACTGCAGTTCACAAACAGAGCCTGACATGATTGACAGCTCCTCCTTAGAGGCTCCTCAGCTCTGATTGGTTGTTTTTCAACAGTCACGGTTGATTTTAGCAAATATCATTACAAACACTATGAGGAGGAGGAGGAATCGTTTTTTTAACATATTATATGTCTCATATAATGCTGTGTGGTTATAGTGACAGCGTAAACAAATATGAAAAAAAAAGTTTTTTGTTTTTTTTAAATCAAAGCTATCAACTGTAGCTTTGACTGTCTGTTAAGATCTGCAAACTTAATCATGCTAACTTCATCACAAACCAGATTTTGTTTACCTCATGTTTCTTTTGGTGTTTTTTTTTTCTTGTTTTTCTTGTTGCTGACCTGAAACTTCTTGTTTTTTTCAGTTATGTCATTTAGTTTGAAAAAATATTCAGTCGATAAAGACACTTATTTTCAGGTTAGAGGAGCTTTGTCCTTCCAGGCTAGTTTGGTTATTTTCTTTCAAAGCACAGAAGCTTTATTGTCAATGATCACTGAACTTTTGTATGTCTAAACAAGAGGCCGTCATGACAACACGAAGAAAAAAGTGCTAATTCATGCTCTCTGGATATTCTTATAAGTCAGGGGTTGTGTGAGGGGCCCTGGGGGGATCTGTGTGCAGACCACCAGCATCAGCTCCTTCACATGCGACTGTTCACACCCCAGCAGTACTGACCAGAGGGGTAAACAGATGACTTGTGCATAGAATACACACACACACACACACACACAACATACACACACACACACACACACAGGAGCGTGATCCCCACCATGGCAGAATATTAAGATCCTGCAGGGAAAGGAAGATGGTTTCAATAATAAATGCTATCATTCTCTATCATCCTCTCTCAGTCCTCAGAGACAGAGAGGAAGTGAGGAAGAGCAAAGGAACAGCTGATAAAAGCCGCACAACACACACACACACACACACACACACACACACACACTGCCACCCTAAACTAATGACACAAAACTTTCAAAATGTCGAAACTAAATATTATCGAGCTAATAAATTTAACTGCTGATGGGAAGCATCATATTAGACTAATTATTTTCACTCAATCCCATGACTCACATTGTGCCACTTTTCTTCCATAATAGGACAAGATGAGACTTTAGAAGTTTATCTTATAAATTAATGAAATGTGAGAATTAAAGAGCACGGGCCTCTAAAAAGGTTCAACATCAGTCCAGAGTTTTATATATATTACATCATATTTTAAGGAAAATTCTACACAAATGTCTAACAATGTCTGTTTTTAGACCACAGGTCCAATGTACAATTTAGCAACATAAAAATCATACTCAAAAAAAGTTATATCACAGATTATGTCTATTTTATGTTGTACATATCCTATGAAACTGGAGCAAATTGAATTGATTTCTTTCAAAAACATGGCAACTTATTGACCAAAACAATGCAAGAAATTAATAAAAACGTTACGTAACAATTACCTGAAATTGGCACAAAAAAGAGTAAAAGAACAAAACAAGAAACTACCTTTAAAAATGGCTAAAATAAGAAATACACACACAGACACACACATATATATTATTTTGAAAAAATAGTGGCAATGAGTAACTCGCATGGAATATCAGACAAATAGCAAAAAATCTGTATTTTTGGAAAAATATTTTTAAACTTTTTTAACTAAGTTTATAATTACCATAATTAAATTCTTGAAATATTTTACAGAATTATTACTATTACTTAAGGACTTTTTTTTTTTTTTTTCAGGTCATTAAATTGTTTTGTTGTTCCCCCCCCCCCCCCCCTTTTTTTTTTTCTTTTTCTTTTTTTTTTTTCATGCAATTTTATTGTACTTTTTTGTTTTGCTATTTTTTGGGGTCATTTCTTCCAAAGTTGCTCATTGCCTTTTACTTATGTTTTTAAACACACATCAAGCCAATTTGCTCAAATCTCAAAGGGTTAATGGATATATGGGACCCTCTTTGTGCATGTGTGTGTGTTTTGGGCCTGTGTGTATATGACAACAGAGTGAAAGTTTGAATTTCTCTTTGGGGATTTATGAAGTATATTAAATAAATTAAAAAAAAAAATATATAGATTTCTTGACATTATTCACCAGCTATTTTATAATTTTCTAATGATTCTCTTTTTTTTAAAGCTAATTTCCAGGTCTTTTTTTTGTGCTATGTTCATGATGTATCTTACCCAAGTTGCTGACTGCCTTTTTCCCTGAGATTTTGAGAGAAATCAAACCAATTTGCTCTAAAGGTTGAAATGATTGTGAAAGGCGTCTGAAAGCAGCACAAGAAGACTGATTTCGATCCGGGTTTCAAAGGGTTAATGTGTTCTTAGGGTCTGATGACATGATCATCTGCTGCACTGCTTCTTAGCCAAACACAGCTCTATCCTCTGGGGTTCAATCCCAAATATGAACAAGTATCTGTTCACATGCTCCCTCACGAGAAGGATCCAACAACGAGATAAAAAAAAATCAAAAAATAACATGACAAGATGCATACACAACTGCACAAGCTTAACGTAGTTACGCTGAAGTTCTCACTCCAAAAACTCCAAATGAAAAACCGCCCAGCAAGACACACTGTAAAAAGATATTATTTGTTGTTTGTTTTAACTTGCGAAAGTTTATAGTTTATGAAGCCTTAAAATTTGACTCTATTTGAATTGAATTGAATTTACTTTTATGTAACTTGAATTAATTTGGTTTATTAAATTGAGAGCACCCCCCACCCCCCCATGTGTTCTGGATTTTGTGTGTGTGAAAAGTTCATTTTTGACTTTCTCTTGACAAGACAAAAAAAAAAATTTCTCAAGGTCCACCCACTAGCGCTTAAAAACTTTTCTTTATCATTCAGAATAGCTAATTTATCATCCCTTTAATCATCCACTGAGGAAGACCTTGAGAAGTGGGTGAAAAGTTTTGGGAAAAGCTAGTTGCATAAAAAAGACCTGAGCTGGGCCATGCAGTGATGGTTGTGCATAAAAAAGCGAGTGTGTTCTTTTTTTTTAGATGTCTTTTACAAGTATTTAAACCTTTGAACCCTGAACAAATTTAAAAAATAAAAGGCAATGAGCAATTCGGTAAGAAATATTTCACAAATTGCAAGAAATGAGTTGATTTAGAAAATTCTTTTAAAAAAGCAAAGCAAAAAAATGTCAAGGAAACAACGTGAAAAAAGCACAAATTAAATTATATCATTACATGATCATACTTAAATTAGAAAAATAATTATAAGTTTTTAAGTACCTTTTCATGGTCACTTTCTTGTTTTTGTCTTTAATTCTCTTTTTTCTTTTTTCGTATTATTTATGTATTTTTCTTTGTTTTTTTTGTTTACAACTTCTTGCTAATTTTTCTGTTTTTTCTTTTTTCATTGTTCATTGACTTCTTCTCATGCTTTTACTAACTGTTCAGGTTTGAAAGACTTAACTTTTTCTTTATTAGCTCATGTTCATTAATTAAACCATTTACATCATGCCCCTCCTATGATAGTGAGCTAAACAAACGTATTTTTGCTCTTAATGGTTCATGATTTACTTTATTAAGTTAATAACTTTGTTGCGCACAGCACATTTTTTAGCACATTTTTAAGATTTTTAGCATTATTTGTAGCAGAGCCGTCAGTGCCATGAAGTGCCCACTCTGATAAAGTGAATTAAAAAAAAAAAAAAACAATTATCAAAACACAGATGATCCTTTGACTTCTGACTGTCTGACGCACACTCTCTGTGCTTTGATGCTTAAGAACAAATTAATTGGATGCACATTGCATGATGCATCTGTCACAGCTGCAGGGCTTTACTTAAACAAGCTCATCTCTGAGATGACGGTTCAGAGAAATATAAAGATGAGACTTGATAAAGATGGGACAATTTGACCTTCAGCAACATGTTCTTCTTTGTACAAGTGCTGATGTTACCACTTTACTACAACAATTCCTATTCAGCATTTATAAGCCTGCATATGAGCATTTAAGTGATTCATGACACACTATACTGTAGTTGTGAGCAGATGAAATTGTTCATAAATCCTGTTAAACCTGGATCGACATCACTTTTCTACGCCTTCACAAGTATTCAAACATTTGAAATCTGAGCAAATTGGTTTGCTTTCCTTTTTTTTTATAAACTTGAAAAAGGCATGCAGCAACTTAATGTAGTGAATTTGAATTTTTTTTTTTTTAAATTTAGGGAAAGATTTACAAAAAAATCATATATTTATAATTATCATCATTAAAATCTAATATATATTTTTATTTTTATAAGCACTTTTTTCAGGTCATTTTCTTGTTTTTTCTTAATTTTTTTCCTCTGTTTTTTTCTTCAGATTTTTAGGTTATTTTCTTGTACTTTTTGAAAATTTTTTTTGTCTTTTTTTTTCTTAAGTTGCTCATTGCCGCTTTGTCATGTCTTTGGAAGAAATTAAGCCAATTTGTTCAGGTTTCAAGGGTTAATAATTTTGTTCACAACTACAACTGTGAGCACTTTTAAGCAGAGGCTGGAGTGAAGTGCTTGTGACAATATGTCAAATATGTCTTCAGTCTCACTCGGAACTTGTCAAATACTGCTGCTTTGTCAGTGATTTCGGCGTAAAGTAGCCTACCAACGCACAGAGGCACTGTTTGTGGCTTCATCATACCCACTGTGTGGCAGCTATTTCTGTCACTGCCGGGCAAAAATGGAACTCATCAAATACCGCTGCTCAGTGGATATCAGTGTCAGCTACCAACGCAGGACGTCTTTGTGCCAGTATGACGTGCACCAGGCGGCGGCTATTCCTGATACCAACTGCAACCACTGCAGTACAAAGAGCGACAAAGTGCATATAAGGAAGGTGGGAAGAGAGATTGATAAGTCCAGCTAACATGCTCTCATCCCAAGTTGTCACATATTGCCGCTTTGCAGTGGACTTCTAAGTCTACATATAAAGTTAGGTATCCTTCTGCATCTGCTGTTGACGTCCCAGGATGCCACCACCGTGATGTCAACACAGGCACATGGTGGGATTTCACTGCATGTGGTTGTGTTTAGGCAACAAAAGCACATGGCAACCAACGCCAGGACGTCATCAAACACACATGCTGCCACGAAAGGTTCAGATTAGGCAAAAGAGGCACATGGTAAGGTGTAGTAAAAAAAAACATCATATTCAGCTGGGAAGCAAACACCGCAAACCTGCATGAAAGTCCAGGGTTTGTGGGATCAATCCACTGCCATTCCTGTCCACTCTATAGGGACCGTCATGATCCTTATATTATGTTTTTACATTTTGAACCTGATGCCGTCCGTTGTGGCATCTTGTGGACATGACAGGTTCCTACTGGCAGCATTCTATATTGACACCAGCAGTATTTGACAAGTTGGGATGGAAACAGGTTGTCACTTGTGAAGGTGTAGATTTCGGGGGGGGGGGGGGGGGGGGGGGGGGGAGTCGGGGGGGGGGGGCACACATCCCCCTCAACATTAAGAAAAGGTGCATTTGCCCCCTCCCCCGAGTCTCATTCCCTAGTCGTAAAATACTAACATTTTGGGGGTGATTGGCTCAGACCATCAACAAAACACATATAAAATTTAAAAATATATATATATATATATATGTATATATATATATATATAGACAAAGGTTTTTAAAATTCACCAAAAAAAAGGAAAAAAATCAGGGAAAGTTCTAAAGAAAAAGGACATTTATTTTGAAGATCAAAAAAAGAAAAAGGGAAAAATGCTGCAATTTTTAAAAGAAAAAAAAACACCAAATGTAAAAAAAAAAAAAAAAAAAAAAAAAACCTCCAAAAATTCTACATTAAAAAAAAAAGCCACATGCTTTTTTTTTCTTTTACAGACAACATGCCTTTCAAACCCAAGGGCCGGGAAAGCAAGTTTTCATCTTTTTAATTTAGCTGGAGGCAGAGGTGTGGGGCTAAGCCCCCAATCTCTTAAAGCCTACAAACGGCCCTGTGCTGAATCAATGTGAGTGGCACAGTAACAGTGCTAGTATCAGATCACTGTCATAATACATGTCATGAATCAAATGATCATCACGGCTCCTCGCTGATGGCTGTCTGCAGAGAGGGCTGATAAAGCCGGTGAATGAGACTGAATGAACTCCGGTAATTTAACACACCGGATCAGAAGGCTCGGGCCTCCTCCGATAACAAACAAACAAACCGACAGGCCTCCTCACGTGTGATTCCCACTCACGACCCGGTGCCTCTGCTGCGCCCGCGGCTGCACGCACATCTGTACCGTACCTTGACGCTGGTGTGGCTGGTCTGCGTCTCGGCCTCGATGCGGATGTGTCCCCCGCTGTTCTCCTTCCGATCCCGGCATGAGTTGTTGCGCGAGTGTCGGCTCTGGTAGGTGATGACGGAGGGGATGGTCTCGGCCGCGTCGGTCTTGATGAAGAGCCCGTGCAGCGTGGCCGCGGTGCCCTGAGAGATGGTGGTGGTCTGGTGGGGCGAGTTGGATTCGTCGGAGTCCCGGCAGTAGATGACGCCGCTCTGAGAGACGTGAATACTGGGAGCGCAGCCCATGCCTCAGCGGCGACGCGCCTCCGGACTCGGATCCCGGAGCAGAAACACCGACGCTTTGGGTACCACCTTCCTGTCAGTCGTCCACAGCTGCCTGCACACAGCCTGCTGGTGTCTCCGGGCATCGGCTGCGCGCTCTCCTCCTCGCACCTCCGTTTGGGCACATGAACCGTGAGGAGGTGCTGATTGTTTAATTCATGCGTCCCGTCGGTCCTCCTCAAGCCTCTGTTACTGCAGAATCTTTGCTTTCGGTATCATAATCCAGGATAATAGAGGTGTTGGAGGCTGTGATCTCCAGCTCGCTGATGGACTGTACCACCCGCTAGCGCATCTCTGAAATGACCCGGACTAATGAATCTGATGAATAAACGGACTAAACCACCTGGCTGCTCCTCATCACCTCGTCTTGCTTCATATCCGGCTCTGTGTCTCCGCTCATCCTCTGTGACAGGAGCGCGTTTTCGGCCTCCGGAGAGCAGATATGAAATCTCCTCTCTGTCTCCACTTTAGTTATTCTGCTCGCACATCATTGGCTATGGTCCATCCCTCTGCGCGCTCTCTCTCTCTCCCTCCTCTCTCTTTACATCACACTAACATTATATCCCTTCTTTCTCTCCATCATGACCCTCTTATCTCCCCAGAGGCCATACCCTGACTCCAGGGGTCATCCAAAGCCTGGCTGAGCTGAATGAGACAGAATGCTCTCAGAGTAATAATGGAGGCTTAATGGAAAAACACCTCCCATCTTCTTTTTGCTTATATTTTATTTAGATTTCTTGATGAAGATGGTCAAATATGATTTGTTTTGCAAAGACTGTGTAGCAGTTTATGAAGGACTCAGGCTGACATTTGATGTCTGACCTTTCACAATACAGTCCAGCAGCCCAATTACAAGAAAAAATGCTGACATTGTACATTTCTGCAAACCACAGATAACTTACATTTATATGTTATTATAAAGTGAATACATTAAACCTGTTTTGGTGGGAAATGCAGTGATGTCTCAATAAAAAAACAACCACTTGTTGTGGCACAATTCCAGGAGAAAATGCAGGCTTTTAGCAGTGATATCTCATTTAAAAAAAAAATCACTTTTCATGTCATAACTCATGAAAACGCAGCAATGTCTCTGTAAAAAACAACAAGTTTTTGTTGCACTACCCTGGTAGGAAGTGCAGTCATGTCTTAAAGAAAAACAACCACTTGTTGTGGCACAATTCCAACAGAAAACACAGGCTTTTTGTGTCACTTTCCTGTCAAAAGAAAAAGCAGAGATATCTCACTAAAAATCTCTTTTCATCCCGGCAGAAAACGCAGTGGTGACTCTGTAAAAAAGTAACTGCTTTTTGTGGCACTACCCTGGCTGGAAACCCAGTGATGTCTGTGAAAAACAGTCACTTTTTTAGGCAAAACCAGGGCAGGAAATGCAGCCATGTCTTGGTGAGAACAACTGCTTTTTGTGGCACAATCCCAGCAGAAAACACAAGCTTTTTGGGGCACTTTACCATCAAGAAATGCAGCGATATCTCACTAACAATCACTTTTCATTGCACAATTCAGACAGAAAACGCAGCGATGTGTCTGTAAAAAAGCAACTGCTTTTTGTAGCACTACCCTGGCTGGAAATGCAGTGATCTCTTGGTTGAAAAAAATATACCTCATCACCTTAGAAATGTTGTAATATTTGTGTGAAAATGTAATTCATGGTGTGCAATGCCAACGTATTCTTCTGGCAACTGAGCTGAGTTAAGTTAATTATTGTTAAGTTAATTATCTCAATTCATCGATAACCTGTCTGTTCTATAAAATGTCAGCAAATATAATAAATCATAAAAAACAAAAAAAAACAAAAACTAGAGTACATCAGGAAGACTAGGGCAGAGATTAATTATTCCAAAACCCTATGTTTCTTATTAAAATAATTTTAAATTATATTACAGAAATATGACTTTTTTTTTTTTTTTTTTTTTTTTTTTACCATTTTTTTTGCCAATTTTTGCCATGTCTTGTTAAGTTGCTTGTGGCCCTCTTTATGTTTATGAAAGAAATCAAACCAATTTGCTCAGGTTTCAAGGGGTTAACAATGTTTTGGTTACCAGTTTGTGGCTTATGTATATGCACTTCTATCTATCTATCTATCTATCTATCTATCTATCTATCTATCTATCTATCTATCTATCCATGAGCAATGAAAGAAGAAATGATCCAAAAATTAGCAAGAAATTAGTAAAAAGTATTATAAAATAACCTGAAAATAAGTAAAAGCAAACCACAAAAAAGACAGTTAAAACAAAAACATGGAAATGACACGGAGAAAGTGCTAAAAATTTGAATAATATCATAACATAATTTCACATTTGTGATAATTACAAATTTAGTTTTTTCCTAGCTTCTTCCCCCTAGACATTTTGTTCCATAGCTTTTTTTCAAATAAATTTTTAAATTTTCTAATTTCTTGCAATTTGTTATATACTTATTACCAAGTTGCAATCTGCCTTTCCCCATGTTTTAAAAAGAAATTGTACCAATTTGCTCCAGGTTCAAGGTTTAAATACTTGTGAAAGGTTTTTGAAAGCAGCACAAGAAAAATGACGTTACTCCAGGTTTTATAAAAAAGCATACCACAGCCTCTTAAAGACAATAATGCTGACTTTCAATTTTTTTTTTTTTTTTTGCCAGGCTGGTCAGGTTGAGGGCTTCACTGCTGGCGTGGCACAGAAATCAGGATCTTTCTGTTATTTTTTAATGCTCTGAATGAAGGCCATATCATTATTATACTGGGTCACTCAGGCAACAGTGACTGAAGTGTATAAATGAGGATCAACTTGCTGATTGGCTACTCTTTTAATCAAACCTCCAATAGAGGTTTGATTAAAAGCTCTTTAACCAGGTCAGGTTTCACTCTGGGGTAGCCATCAATAATGACCAACATATGGCACCTCTATTGTTTCAGTTTTGTCCTCACCGTTTAAAGCAGCTATAATCAATATTCTTGTACCAACAGTGGATCACATGACATAAATGTGAATTCACAGAGAATTATCACTTCACTCTGCAGGTCCTCCACAGCGCTACAGGGCATTTTAGCATCTTTTAGGTCATTGTTTTGTTTTTTGCAGCCCACAATTTGACTGATTTGGTCCTAGCGCTCTCATTAGCACAATGCTCAGACACAGCCGGCAGCTATTTTTAGCTAAAAGCTGTGATAAAACCCACTTAACACTATCTACTCAGCACCAAACAGCAGTCAGACACAAGGCGGGATTCCATTTACCCTCAAATTGCGCGAATTGAAATTGCGAATTTAAAATATGCCTAAAGGACACGTCCTCCCAGAAATCCCTCATACGTGGCCGCTCCCACATATAAGGGACTTGCCTCTCCATTATCACTTACATAACATGCCTACTTAGCTTTGAACTGGAAATAATGACAGCTAGTGCGGTGGCTGCAATAGAAATAAACCTGCTAATGTTTTGAACATCCATTGCTATGCTTCTTGGACTGTTATCACCAGATGAGAAGTTGCGTAACATTGCGAGAGAAGTTGCATAACATCACTTAATAGAAAAGCAGTCGGCTTGCAAGTGTGTTTTATCCACATTTTGAAAATATCACTGACGTTTTGCACAAATCTGAAATTGAAACCTGCCTAGAGTGAACTGGGGAACATAGTGGAGCATTATGCAGCTACAGAGACAGATGGAGAGACAGATATTCTTCTCAGATGTTGGTGGAGACCAAAAACAAAGCTAATAGGATAGAGGATATCAGACTTACATTCATCACATCACACACAAACATGACCTCAAATGTTGCTCTTAAATGGGACAGTTTGTGACCTGGCCACTATGTTGAAAACAGTCTAGCCAAAACAAAGCAATGCCCATCACCCAGAGCAACTTTCTCATTTCAAAGCTAAACGGTACTCTAAAATATGTTTCTGAAAAAAATTAAGATTAGAAAAAGGCAATGCAGTAACAAAAATCTTAATTCACATTTGATCAGCACTGCCTAGGTAAACAATTTGACCACAGTTCACTAGTAGTGATTGACAGCTGTGTTAGGGAATTTCTCCACTCTGATTGGTTGTTTTACTTCAGCTAGCAAATGCCAATAGATGCACTAAGAGGAGAAGGAGGGACATGATTCATCTCACAGATTATGTCTTGTAATTCTGTGTGGATGTAGTCACAGTGTCAGTAAATATGATGAAATGTTTATTTCATAAGAGCTATCAACCACAGCTTAAACTAAATTTACTCAAGTGCAGCACTTAATTACAATTTTACTTACATTACATGTACATTCCATGAGTATTTACATGTACTGTGTACTTTTACTTGTACTACTTTGCTATGCTAGTCTTTATATGTTGCATGCTTTGTTTCTGCACTCCTGGTTCACAGCATTTCCCTCAGGATAAATAAGGTTCTTAGATTATCACATAGTATTGTATTGTATTGCATTGTAATCATTTCGTATCGTATCACATTGCATCTTTTATGGGCAAATATTGTACTTTTTTCAGCACTTATTCACTTTGCATATTTAGATTATTAATTGGACTAAAAAAAATGTACAATTAAATAATGATGTACAATTAGAGATTAAGCTAACCGGCAGTTTATAAATTAATAAAAATGAGCTCCACCTTCACAAGCTGCAACATTAAAGTGATGAACACAATAATGCATCACTATTTTTACCCAATAATATAATATACTTATCTTACTACTTATACTTTAACTATATTTTGATGCTATTACTGTTTTACTTTTATGGTAATAACTATTTAAAACTTTGTTATAAATGTAGTATTTTTACTTTAACAGAGTATTTTTTTTACAGTGGTATGATGGATTTTTCATTTTCTAATAAGATCACACGTCTGTGGTTGTAAATAAATTGTTTTTGTTTCACATCATCAACCCAAAGTATAATTTGTTTGCATTAATAAATGATGTATTTATCATTAATAAATGCAGTCACAGCGTATAAGCCCTTTAGTAAGTACTCCTTATCATAAAGCACTGCTTGACTGATGTAGTGTCTAACTTTAGAGCTGTTAAATATCTCCTCCACATCACAGGGAACACTGGATCACCTTAAGAAGTTTGCCTCTCAGTATAGATGCAGTTCATCTGTCAGGACTTTATGTATCTGCTATTTCAGTGTACGCACTTTTATTATTATACAATGTGTTCTGCTCCGATTTGAACTGAGAACATTGCATGCATGAGGAGATCCTGGCTGGCATCCAGAGTTGGGATTTTAGCAAAGCGTATGATTTCAGTGGTGACAGTGAGGAGACTATCACAATCACTTCATCTGCAGTTTGACCACATATACAGAAAGACGCTGAGCTGATTTATTGACTTTCCTGGGATCCCTAAGGACACATTCTTTAGACATAAGAGCTGGAAAAGTTGTCAGAACACTTTCTATGACTCAAAGTGAAGGAGGGAAAATCACCAATAGTACATTTACTCAAATACTGTACTTCAATACATTTCTAAGAAACCTGCATTTTTGCACTTAGGTACTTACGTTTTCGGCTACTTAATACCTCTACTCCACTACATTTCAGAGGGAAATATTGTACTTCTTTGAGGGTGCTTATTTAAAATGAGTCATTGTTACAGATTAATACCTAACACAGTGCGTAAAACACTTTAACCCTTTCAAACCTGGATCGACATCAGTTTTCTTGTGCGGTGTTGAGACACCTTTCACAAAATATTTGACCCTTGGCAACTTGGCAAGAAATGTCCCCAAAAATGTGAGAAATTAGTAAACAATGACAAGAAAATAATTTATTACTGAAAATTAATAATAATTTCATATTTAAAACTTTATTAAATTAAAAAATGACATGTAAAATAAATAAATTTTCTTTTTTGTACATTTCTTGGTCGTTTCTTTACTTTTTGTGCTGATTTTAAGGTTATTTTCTTTAAACTTTTTTAAAAACTATTTTCTTGCTACTTTTGGAGCCCTGTCTTGCTAAGTTGCTCATTGGCTTCTGAATGAAATCACACCATTTTGCTCTGGTTTCAAAGGGTTTAACTAGCTCCACCTTGACCAGCTACAACATTAAAAGGCTCATAATATGCCAGTATGCTGTATAATTTTCCCCGCAGCGAGTACTTTGACTTTAATACTTTAGTACTTTTTTTGCTAATAATGCTTCTGTACTTTTACTTTAGGAATATTGTCAATGCAGGAATTTAACTCATGCTGGAGATTACTGTATGATATTGCTACATTTACTTAAGTAAAGGATCTAAATGCTTTCCTTTAAGCATAAACTATTGTGTGTGTTAGTATGTGAGATCTGTGTGAGAGTGCCCTCTTGTTGAGACTGCACACAGCCCCCTGGTGGCTGGCTTCACACACTTTCAACTGCTCCAGTAACTGCAGATCACTTACACCTCATCAAAACTGCATATTGTACAGGCCAAAAAACCTAAAATATCCTCATACATTTCAAAGTTCACCACCACAGCTGTACAGACTTTAGGCTCAAACATCCAGATGTTAGTTACAGTCTGCCAAACCACAAATACACATTTCTGCAAGCAACAAGACACACAATAAACAACTATAATTACACAACAAACTATAATAATTAACCCTAATAGTAACAGCTGAATACATCCTTACTCACACAGCCCTGCATATATAAATAAACTTCTAATATGTTTTTAATTTTTTTTTTCTCTTTCCCTTTATTATTTTATTCTTCTTTGCATTATTAGTTTGATTTTCGAGAGATTTATTTTTCTTTAAATATTTTTTAGTCTAAAGATATTACCGGTAAAGGAAATTGTGTATCAGTTATTAGGAGTTTATTGCAGAAAATTAAAAAATATTAACATGTAAAAGTAATTTTGCACAACTGTACAGAACCCCTTTAAAAACTGAGCAAACTGGCCTGATTTCTTTCAAAAACATGGGAAAAAGGCAATGAGTACCTTAACAAGAAAAGACCCAAAAATAGCAAAAAAAGTAAAAAGTTGAAAATGTGAAAGAAAGAAAGAAAAAGGAAAAAAGGAGAATTACAATGGAATTGTAATAGAATTATGATAATAATACTTAGCTTTGTTGACATTTTGCCCGAGCCCTTTTTATAAAAATCAAAATCTAATAATTGTCATTTGAACATTTCTCACAAAGTTGTTCATTATCTTTTTTTCCCATGAAAAATGGAATTTGCTCAGGTTTCAGAGGGTTTAAATACTTCAGAAAGGTGTTGTAATGCAGCACAAAATAGTGATGTCGATCCAGGTTTCAAAGAGTTAATCTCGAGTTGGACTCAAAATGAATGTTTTCTTTCATGCCATCACTACACAGCCCCCTACCCAGTTTGTGTACCTTAAAAACCTTCTGGTGGCTAATTTTATTTTCATTTATTTATTTGTTTGTTTATATTTATTTTTGGTTCATTGGTAAAAGTAAAAGGCAAAAAAGTGTTTCAGTCGTTTGGGTATGTTTTTTCTTTCTTTCTTTTTTTTGTTTAATCTAATGACTCCGAAATATTCATTATTGAGAAAATATTAAGATATTAAGTTAAATGAGAAGCCTATATTGCAGTTTTCTCAGTGGAATGAAGAAGCAGCACTTGGTCTCCAGTTCCTACCTTTCGGGGTCCATTGGGAAATAAAGCACCGTCCTCTGATGACAGTCCACTCATGTCTCACTTTTGTCCTTCAGCATGAAATAGTGAGCAATAGAAAGACTTTCCAGTGAACTCAGGCTACATATAGACTGCGATACCGTATCTGATGACCGTGATAACGGCTCCGGAGATCCGCGGTGTCCCTCAGGTACGTTACCGAGCGGCGGACGGTGAGTTAGTTAGCTGCGGGCCTGTGAACTTCCTAACCTCGTCGGTTCAGGCTCCGCCGGCAGGCTCGGTGTCCGTGCGGCCCTAGTGTCCTCACAGCACCGCATAAAGACACGAGGACAGCGGGGGACACACTGCAACAATCTGCAGCTGTTCCAAGTACTTTGTCGAAGTATATTTACATGTTAAGCCCTTTATCCCAGTACTTCATCAGCAAAATGTGGAGAAAAAATATGCACCTGTTCACAAAGTCAGTAAAACTTCAATTATTAGCCCGAGTTATTATTTGCTTAACCCTTTGAGACCTGAGTCCACATCACTTTTCTTGCGCTGCTTTCATAAGTCTTTCACAAGGATCTAAAGCTCTGAACCCTGAGCAAGGTGGTGTGATTTCTGTCAAAAACGTGGAAAAAGGCAATGACCAATTTGAGAGAAATGTTCCACAAATTGCAAGAAATTAGTAGATTTCAAATTCTTCTTCTTCTTCTTCTTCTTCAAGTATATAATTATCCTAATAACATATTTAAAATTATTTATCAGATTTTTTAACCATTTTTTTTCCAATCTTGGTTGCCTTGTTTGATTAAATTAAATTAAAATAAAATAAAATAAAACAAAATCAGTTTTTCAGGGTTTGTTGTACTAATATCTTGCTAACTTCTGGGTCATTTCTTCTTTTGTTTCTCATTGTTTTCTTCCCATGTTTTTTTAATTTGTGTCACACAAAACTATTGCTCAACAAAGATGGAAAATACAATTATATTATATATGTAGTGCTTTACAACCTAGGCAACTGTTTTTTTGTTTATCTAAGACATGGAACTTTTTTCACTTTTGAACTCTGTCAAAAGTGAAAAAAGTTACCTAAAAATTTGGTACTAGCCTTATATTTAAAGTTTTACAATAGGCTGTGTATTAATTATTATTAGCGTTATGATATCATAACTACAGGTAGCCAATCAGCATTTTAATTTAATTTAGAGCTGAAAAGAGTAGGCTGCAAAAACATTCAAATCAAGAAACAACTGTTACTTTATATATTTACCTGAATGAAAGTAAAATTACTAAAATAATAAATAATAATTACATTATTAAAAATGTAGTTTACTTAGATAAAAGTATAAGTAGCTCAGTAAAAATGTACCTTTGAATACTGCATAACATTTTGAAAAGGTAAAGGCTAAATTTGTGTATGCTGATATGATTGAATTATTACAATAAACAACACAATTGGGCCACACAATAAAGTGCACTGACATGTCAACATAGCTATAAACATCACTTTTTCTACGGATGATACGCTGCAGCCTGTGCAGAAGGTCAATAGGCAGGTTTCCATGTACCCTTAAACTGCACAAATTGAAATTGCAAATATGAAATTCGCCTAATGGAAACACATCCATTTAGAAAAAAACTTGCATTTATTGCATAAACGTTTTTAAGCTTGCATTAGGTAGTATATCAGGCCATTCAAAAAAGCCATATTTCGCAAAACTGCGATTAAAACACTTTTTGGGCTTTTCTAGGTCACATGATGCTATGGCAGTAGCAACTGACTCCCTTGGGTGTGATGCAGCAGGCGCTACAAGAGCTGGTATTGCATCGCATAACTCTTTAAAAGTTGAGCGGATCATCCAGAAATTTTGAATCCACAATTCCTCTGTGAAATCGTGGATCACCTCCCAGAAATCCCCCATACGTGGCCGCTCCCACACATAAGGGGCTTGTCTTTTCATTATGGCTCCATAACAAGCCTACGTGGCCTTTGATTGGAAATAATGACGGCTAGTGTGGTGGCTGCAATAGAAATAAAGCTGCTAATGTTTTGAACATCCATCACCATGCTTCTTGGAATGTTATCGTGAGAGGAGAAGTCGCAGAACATCACTCAGTGGAAATGCAGACTGTTTTATCAACATTTCGAAAGCATCGCTTAAGTTTTGTGCAAATCTGTAGGGGGAAACCAGACTAATGAGACATAGACTGTACAACCACCTTCCTCTGTGTAGCCTCACTAGATCTAACCAGGAAAAAGACAAAACTCAAATAACTAAACAAATATAACTGGCAACTTTGGACCATTCTACGATAGAATCACTCCACAGTCGTGACACAGCGATACACGACTTTAAACAAATGTGGTCCAAAGGCGTCAGCCTTCATTTTGATCTTAAATACACTTGTAAAGTTTTGTGACTGTGTCTTACACGGTTGTGTTGCTATCACTGTGACAAAATCTGTCAGACAGACAGACTTGACTCTAAATAGTTTTTAGAATCACTTCTGTGGTCCTTCCTGCTCCAACAGGTGGCCTGATGGGTAACTGAGCGCACTGAGAAGTCACAGGGCAGCTTGTTGAGGTTGACAATTAATAGAAGCTCTTTGAGGAATTTTCACATTTTCATAGAGGTGGGAGTGATGATGTAGGGCAGAGGGCTGCTATAAAGATCTCATCACTTCTAAGAAGCTGCTGTCTAAGATTTTCATGAAGACATGCTTTAAAAAATAGAGCTTCTCACCACACAGACAAGAAGCATGAGGTTTGATTATGGGGCGTGACTGAGACGTGTCACGTCCCGTGTCCACATTATACCACAGTTTATACATTTCCCTGAATAGAGGAGTCAAAGCTATGTGGATGCTGGCTGACTCAGTCATGCACAGCACATGAGCAGCATGTAAGGACTGTCACGTTTTACACTACACTGTGACAAACCTGCACACAAAAAGAAAATTATGAAATACAAGTAGTATTTGTGTAGTGTGAATACTAAAAGGGTTTAACCCTTAATACTTGCCAAAAAAACATGATAATGACAAAATAGTTCAGATTAAATATTCACAGGTAGGAAAACAAATTGTGAGAAAAACACAGAATCACTCTCACAAATATATATATAAAAAAACTAGAAATATCAGCACCTGGTTGTATGCCTCTGTGCACCAGTAAGTTGCTCTTACAGTTTACGTCCATGTCTGTAAAAAACATGGATGCTTCCAACACATCTTCCCCCGTCAGCACAGAAGAGCTCTAAAATCAGCTTAGTTTTAAGGCAGACACCCAAGATTAGTGTCAGTTTAGGATCTGATCAAATGTCTCCCTTTCTGCTCCTGAGTTATAATACTGAGTAATGGCCAGAAAAGTGTTTTTACAGAACATTATGATGTCACAGTTGACCTTTGACCTTTTATTCTGCAACATCATCACTTCATTATTATATCCTGTTACAGATTTGTGTGAACTTTGAGCCTATGAATTCTTGAGTTATGGCCAAAAACATGTTTTATGTGGTCACCGTGACCTTTGACCCTCAACTGCCAAATTCTAAGCACTTCATTCTTGAGTCCAAGTAAATTGTTTGTGCCAAATTTGAGTCAACTCCCTCAAGGCAATCTTCAGGTACTGCATTCAAAAAAATGACATGGAGGCAAGGTCACAGTGACCTTGACATTTGAACATCAAATTCTAATCAGCTCATAATTTAGTCAAAGTGAACATTTGTGCCAAATTTGGAAACAATTCCTGCAAAAGGTTCATGAGATATCACATTCAATAAAATGAGAAGAGAGAGATTACCATGACCTTGACCTATGACCACCAAAATCTCTACAGTTCATCCTTGACTCAGTGTGGATATTGTGCTATTTGAAGAAGTTCCCTTATGTACAGACAATCTGATAACATAATGTGTCATGCCATGGCTATTGCCAGCCCAGTGGCATAAAACATGCCAACAACAACATTGTCAGTAATAATATTATAACATCTGGTGACTTTCTGACTTTTACAAACGCCATCAAAAGGTCACAATTTCAATGACTCCAATACTTTGATGTATGAACACATAAAAATGACGCCAACTGCCAGAAAAAAATGTTGGCACTATGTTTCTGCAAACTATATATTGCACATGTATTGTATAGCAGAGATGTCTCAATAGAAAAACAACTGTATTTTTTGGTAATTTCCCAGATAGAAAAACAGCAATGGGTCCCCTAAAAACACCCAGTGTTTGGCAGCTGTAAGGCCAAGGTCACGAAAAACCATTGAATTTTTGAGGCCAAAACCAGTTAGGTCTATGGTGACAGGTCCCTAAAAACACCCATGTTTGGAAGATGGAAAAAGAAAATCACAACAACAACAACAACAACAACAACAACAACAGCAACAACAAAAAGACCCACCTAATATTGGGGTCTAAAAAGCAGCAGGGTCTAAGTTGAAGGATCCCTAAAACACACCCAATGTTTAAAGCCACTGGGAAATGAGCCAAGATTGCAAAAAACACCCAAGTGATAGCAAACACTGCAATGAGTCACAAAAAACAACAAAGTTATTTGTTTGGTGTTTAACGGTGGTCTGCAGCTTGGCAGGCGTCTGGCCGAGGCGACACTGCATCCTCCATCCCCTCAACCTCCAGATGACAAAGTCACTTTATATATTATCATAAAACAAATGTTTAATGGCATTGTATCTATGTGTTGTTTAACTGACTTTGTTTATGCTAAGGTTAGTTCATATTGCTACTCTAAAACCAGAGGGGAATGTACATGTGTATGTAAATAATACAGTATGTAAATGTACACACTGTATTAGCTTTAAGTGCCTGGCATCAATGAGCAAATACAACACAAAGCAAAGCCTTAGTTTCTACATGTTTGCTCTGCTGTCATGAAACAAAAGATGTGGAACTTTCCACTTCTGAGCATTATCAGAGTGTTCTGAACCACTGAGCAGCTTGCTGCTGACCTTGAAATCACAAAACAGTCAGTTGACAAAACAGTCTGAACTCACGGTCCACTTCCTGCCACTTTTCCACTTTATTTGTACTGTAAATGAGACTGTAAATACTAATCACAGCTGAGTGGTATGTCAGAATGAGAGTTATGTGAGAACTGCTACACCCCCCCCCCCCCCCCCCACACACACACACACAAATGTATATTATACACATGGGCACGCCAAACATAAGCATCTTTAGCCCTGAATAATTTGCACTTGGAGCAGGTATTGTCACTAAAGGAAAGGGCAGTGTTGTAATTTTACAGCTGTAGATGATGGACAGGTGAACAGTGCGCGCACACACAGGCACGCACACACGCACGCACGCATGCACGCACACAACTCAGATCTTTCACTGTAGTAAAAGTAGCAATAATGAAGAAATACTAAGTCCTTCATACAAAATATAATTCAGGTAAAAGCATATATAGCCCACCAGAAGTAAAGGTAGACTATTTATTATGCAGAATGTGACATCCCAGATTAATATAGTCTGTATGTTTGCATTATTGAGGCATTAATGTAATCATTACTTTAATGTAGCAGCTGCTAAAGGTCATGTTCATTAAGTTTGGGCTAGGAGGATTAATTTATAATAATACATCATCTTTTATTAGTTGGTTTATATTTTGTGTTAATAATCTGAATCTGTAAAGTAACTAAAGCTATTAAAATACAATATTTCCCTATGGAATGAGGAGGAATAGAGGTAGCCCACAAACTAGTATAAATATATACTCAGGTACATGAACCTTAAAATTTTTCTTAGGTAAGGTACTTGAGTAGATTATTTAGTTACATTCCAACACTGCTTTTACCCCTTTTTTTAGCACTTTTTGAGGTTCACATTTCAACTCTCCAACGATTAAGATGTTCGTGTGAATGTGAATGTAAAAATAAGGTGCCAGAGTGCATGAAAAAGCATCTAATTAAATCTTTATCTATCAAAAAATTTTCATGTGAAAACATTTTCATGTATAAAAATGGCTGCCACAGCCATCAGGGTACAAGTTTGAGATGGCCAAATATCTAATTTTGTTCCCAATACATCAACACATCTGCCTAATTTGATGCTTTTATCACAAAATGAACATTTGTTAAGATATATTGAGCTATGCCGCCCCACTAAAATGTATTATGGGCTCAATATTTAGGGTGGTGCACATCTTATGAAGAAATAATCTTAATTATCATAATTCTAAAAATTCTGACCGCTTGCCTTTTAATTAGCAGCATTACCTGTGCCTTTACTTTCAATACTAAGTACATTAATATAAAATTAATTTTGATACTTAAGCACAATATATAAAAGATATTTAAGACTTTCATTTGAGCAATACAGTAATAGGTGTCATTAACAAAGTCATATTCTGGTTAGATACCTGTACTTTTACTGAAGTATGGCTTTCATCCACTACTAATATATGGATGTGCTTATTTGTTTTTACAGAGACAGGGAGTTTTGATTTTTCGCCCAACTTATTGGTAAAAAAACCCATTTCTGACCTTGTATTTAAGTCTTAAATAATTTCTAATCAGAAGTTTCATCACTATAAATAGAAACAGCCTAAATATTCAATATGGAAGAGTGTAATTTCTCAGCACGCTCCTCAGCTGACCAGCAGAGGGCATACCAAGTACAGTGCAGAAGACTGAAACAGCTCCTCTCTGCAGGAGGCTCTTTTCTTTTTTCTTTTCTTTTCTTTTTCTTTTTCTTTTTTTTTTTTTTTTTTTTTTTTTTTTTTTTTTACAACTTATCTTCTTCTTGATTGTAATCAGAAACTGTGAAGGAGAGTGGATGCCTCTGAGTGGAACAAGGATAAATAAAGTGAGACCCTGTTTTTCAAAATGCAAAAGACTCAGATCACAACAAAGAGAATATCTGAAGAAAAACATAAAAACCAAAAAAAGAAAAAACAGAAAGAGGCAATAAGTAGCTTAAGAAGACATGACCCAGAAATTAGCGAAACAAATACTAAAAGTACAAGAAAATTAACTGAAATTTAGAAAAGAAAAGAAAAACAAAAAAAAATAAACAAAAAAAAATCTTTATTATCTTATATTTTAAAATATATATTGATGACCATTTTAAATATATTTCTCTGGGCATTTTCCCACTTTTAAAAAAAACTACCTTTTTTGCACTTTGCAGGGCATTTCTGCCAAGTTGCTTATTGATTTTTCCCTCATCTTTTTGAAAGAAATCAAACCAATTAGCTCAGGCTTGTAAAAGGTGTCTGAATGCACCGCAATAGTGTGACATTAATCCAGGTTTCACAGGGTTAAACAAACAGGTAAAAAGGAAATCAAGCCATATTTTCTAAGATACATGAAATATAATTTGATATAAATTATGAAATGTGAGTTTATCAGATTTCTGAAAGTCTAAGAGAGGTAGAGGGCCTTTCTTTGAAGACACATGAAAGCTAAAGATGCTGGATGAGCCTCATCCTGTTTACCAGGAAGCTGGATTTCAGTCTCTTCTGCTCAACTTGCAGGAATGTGTAGCTTACCCTGTTATGACATAAGCAGGCCTTTGTTTCCCTAAATCTGAATTATGCATGGCTGAATGGAATCCGCCTTACACACACACACACACACACACACACACACACACACACACACACACAGGCTGCTTATGTTACACTTTGATGCACGAAGGAGGCTTTCACACTTGATGTGTTTGTCCATATATTCATGTGTGTGTGCGCGCATATGGGAGGTGTGAGGTCATGAGGCTGTCACACACCTCTCTGCTGTGCATTAAAATCACTCTGTTTTCTCCTGCTGGTGAGGAAGTCAGAGAAATGCTCAGTTTGCTCCGATGAGCGTCCGACAGCTCAAGTTAGTTATGAGAAAATGCCAAAATGTTCTTTTATTTTCAGAGAAATGCGACATGCATTATTGATGCTAAAGATGAAGGCACTGTGAGAAGTGAAGCGCAAAATCGATTCAGTAACAATTTAAGGATCTCATGTCTGAATACTGCTTCATGTAACCCTCATTACATAATTATGTGCTCACTCATTTGCATTTGCATTTACTCATTTGCCTATAAAATAAAAGCCACAAGGAGATAATGAAGTATAGTTAAATTTTTATCAGTTACTTACAAGACTCTGTTGTGGTGTGTGTCATGTACTGCTGTGTGTTATTTTGCAGTTCAGTCACCACGAGAAAATGTACAGGTAAGCATTGTACTTTTCTGCAAACCACTGATATGTTAACATTTGTACTTTTGATGCGCATCATATCAACCTTTTTTCGAAGTAACAGAAGTAGGAGAAGAGTTGACTTTTGTCATGATAAGGGAAAGGGGATGGTGGATGACCAGCCAAGCTGCAGACCACTGCTTGAGACAAACAAATAACAAAACAAGGGTTTTTTTGCAAGACCCGTAGCATTTCTTGTAGTGATTGTGCAACCAAAACTGGGTGTAAAGAAGCATTTGTGACACCAAAATCAGTCTTCATCAGTCTTTCTTGCAGCGATTGTGCCACTAAAATTAGTGTCTTTAGTAAGGCACTGCTGTGTTTCCTGTGACGATCTCATGAAAACTGGATGTTTTTCTGACCAAGACATCACTGCATAACCAGCAGTAACTGCATCACAAAATCTGGGTGTGTTTTAGCGAGACATTTGTTTTTTCCAGCGGAAATTATGACACCAAACTGGATGATTTTTAGACAGACATTGCAGTTTTACTACCTCAATTGCGCTGGAAAAACTGGGTGTTTTTTTAACAAGACATGTTGCTGTCTTACTCAACGGTGAATTAGGTCCAAAGGTATCGCTCCAATTAGTGAGCAGACATAAAAATCATGAAAAAGTAGACCCACGTGGAAAAATATAGATGCTTTGATTCTCTTTTCACATTCTGAGCAAAGATCCAATAATCTCTAATCCCTCAGAACAGCTGGATGTCAGGACACAGATCGTTTTCGCAGGCCTCCATGCACATCTCGCACGTCAGCACTGATGTACGGCTTACCAGTAAACTCAAAATGATATGATCAAACCTGGACCTGTTGTCTTCTTACCTCTCGCACGTTTTATATTAGTCTGAGCATCAAAATGTATCGACTGCAGACGATCAATAAGGAATGACAGCTAACGTGTGATAAGAAATGCAATTTTCTTATGGCTAAAAATAGAGAAACACCTGAAAATTTCACAAGAGAAGTAAGTTTTCATTAAGATGTAATGTCTGCTGGATGTGAGGGGAGTTTATCAGTGTTGCGGGGAGCAGAGTCGAGCTCACAGTCCGGTCACAGCATCTCAGTCAGTGTCTTTGGCTCTCCAGCCTGCCAGGCACCATATTTAGAGTGTATATATGTTTAGACAACAAAAGTACATGGCAACCACATTTCCAGCAGTGTACCACAAAAACTGGGTGTTATTTTAGCTAGACATCATGGCATTTGCAGCATTTGCAACATTTCCAGCCATTATTGTGGCATTAAAACCAGGTATTTCAAGACAAAACACAATATCTTCCTAACCATAACCAAGTGGTTTCATGGCTAGATAAAACATTAACCAGAGCATTTCTGAAACTTAAAAATGCAAAGCTTCAACATATCCATTCCATAAAAACATACCAATGATATATATATATATCTTTGGTTTGCAGAAATGTACAGTATTCATTCTGGTTAATGGGTTGCAATATTTCTCTCAGGATGAATATAATGTTGGTGATCCCATAACTTTTCCTCTCCGGCCATCATGAAAACTTTGATCAGTACAATGCATTGGTTTATCACCAGATACCTGTAAAAATAATGACACTCCCATCAGCCTCAGCTGTACTTAATACTTATTAGCATATAGCATGCTAACAAAAAAAAAGGAATAATTTGCTCTATATTCTGAAGCTGCCCCAATGAGGGCACAGCCGAGCAGAAGAGGCACTTATGGAGACATTTTTGTCCAAAGAGCTGCAACTCATGCACATGTGAATACTTCCTCCCACACAGCATATATTTGAGAAAACTAATTTGCTAAAGTGGACATTAATTATGTGCGACTCTGCTCCACTAAAGGATAATGTACATAACTTCCAGCAAGGACACAATGTGGAGCATCTGATTTGACGGAGCCTAATGAAGCTGCATCACCAGACCTTAATGGCCTCTGCTATTCAAACCAGAGCTCTCAGGCCTAAATGATCAGCTCTGCAGTCCCTCAAGTGGCTGGCATCTCTGCAGATTCACTCACAGGCCAAATGGAAGTCACGATGCATGTCGCTTCAAAGAGGCCGGAAATAGTTTAGGCACTGTATGCAAATTTCAGAACAACTCCAATTAGTGAGCATAATGAAAAGTGTGTCTGTGAGTTAAATTTGTGTTTGAATATAATGTAGACACCATGACGTAAAGCTGCTATATATGCACTGATGGACAACACTTTGGCCTTGAATAGCTTAAAGCAAATAGCTTCCTGCCACACTCACTGGGTTGTATATGCACATATAGAGGTTGACAAATATGACATACCATTAATAAAAGTAAAGGAAAAACTACTAAAGCCTGCACAGAGCAACTGATGAGTTTACTCTCTCTGTCTACAGTTCATTAAACCTCTAACCTGCTGAGTGGTTTCTACATTCAATACTGTTTACAAACACTTACAATAAATGCAGTGCATGTACATCCAAGCATATAGACCAATGACTGAAAAAATTAATGAGGATGGAGATGTAATTTAGTTGCATCTCAGAGTCACAAAAAGAATACATTTTCACTTTTAAATATGGAGTGCAACACAGTCTGTTCTGCACAACCTGTTCTCCAAAATTTACAAAAACATAAAAACATTTTATTACTAACGCCACGTTTAGACAAGAACGTTTCTATTACAACGAAAAAGTCTTTCCTTTGTGGTTTTAAAGAATTCTGCACTCATATTAAAACACTGTAAGAATGATGCGCATGTACACAGATCTGCAAAAGCAACCGAAAACCTTGTCGTATGCACACCAGGCCAGTAGCTGACAGTGTAACTTTGTAATGACACACCATAGAGGAACACCACACTCATGCGTGAAGTGCGGCCGTGATGTTATCATCGTTTACAGTTTCATGCAAGAACCATTGCCGTGTAAACAGCCTCTAAATGTAAACACACCCTATAGGGACCTTACTGCTCCTTTTATTATGTTGTTTCCGGCAGTGTTTTAACCTGATGCCATAAAACGGGGTATCATGCGGACATGACAAGTTCCGTTTGGCTGCGTTATCAAGTGATGTCACTGGTCTACATAACAGGCGCTATGCCTTCACATCAAGAATTTTCGCCATCTTTGGATTCTTCGTTCACCGTGGAGGCATGCAAGAAAAACAAGTTTTTCTGAATGTTGGGGAATGAAGTATTCCTGTAAGTACATTGCCATGACTGGACGGGTGCATTGGATATACAGTGTGTTGAGTTGAGAGGAGTATCTAAAAAACCAAAAAACCAAAAAATTTAAGTAACACAGAGGCCCGCTTTCTACATTTGAATGGACTGACCTTTTCAACAGCCTGAGGCATCTACACACTGCGGGGACCGAGCTCAGACGGGTAGACGGTGTCCTTGACTCTCAGCAGTCTGTGAATGTCACCTTAAGACTTTTCAACAACCATCATTGTTTGTAATTTTAATTTTACCGTTAATTTCTTTTCATGCCCATAAATTAGCATATTGTGGTTTCCAGATGTCGCGTTGTAGATTTTGAAACCAGATGTCCAAAAACACAATCACAATATCTATTTTGCATGATGAGAAAAGTTTAAGTTTATAATCAACAACTCATTATGTGTGTAATTTAGCATGCAGTTTGCTTAGTAATAAAGCATGAGGGCATCTTTGGTGTTCAACAAGGTTTTGCCAGAGTTTTCTCGCCCTCCCCAAAATGACTCCGGCGCTAAAGGCTCCGGGGTTTGTTAGGACGGCATCACACGAAGCAGGCGTGAAAGCAGCTTAGTGAATGTACTCGAGGTGTGAAGTGAATGCTGTAGAAATCACAGCAGGTTGTTACATGAGTTAGACATCACTCTTGTGTGAGTATAAACTTCCCATCATGCAGTTTTACCATCAGACAGTTGAGATAAAAGGGAATTTCGCAGATGAGAAAGCTGATTCAAACACACAGTTATGAATCTGCACCTCCTTTCCTTGTCCTCATCTTCATGTATAGGCGGGTTTCCATGAACCCTCAATTTATGCAAATTAAAAGTGCAAATACCAAGTATGCCTAAAAGAAACATGTCAGTTTCAAAATAACCAAGCCATATTTTGCAAAACTGCAATGGAAACACTTTTTTTGCTTTTACAGCGCATATGATATGCAACACCAGTAATGCCACTTCATGGATGCCAACCCACCTTAAACCCAAAGAAGAAGAAGAAGTACCACAAAGCCACATGACATTCTACAAAACATGACTCAGTATGTGAGGATGGAGGAAGAGACTGAGATCTTATACCTAACTCTTACACGAGACGAAGAAATTACGGCGATACTAGATTGACTTTAATGAGTGGCAGCAGCAGAAATAAGCCCACCAGTGTTTTAAACATCCATCGCCATGCTTCATGGAATGTTATCACGAGAGGAAGGTATCGTAACATCGTGAGAGAAGCTGCATAATATCACTTGATGGAAATGCAGTCATCTCACAATTGTGTTTTATCAAAATTTCAAAAATATCGCTTAACTTTTGCGCAACTCTGTAATAGAAGCCCGCCTTATGTCCTCATGTTTACATGGATGTAATACCTGAGGCTCCAAAAATTGAAGATGAATGGGTAACTCTTATGCTACCTGGGGGTGTGAGTATGATTGTCCAGCACTACTTCTGACCATGTGTTCACTAAAGACCCTGACACACCAAACCAGCTTCAGAGAACAAGTGGCAATGAAATCTGATTGTTGCGTTGCCTCGTATCGCCATGTATGAGCCAAAAAGTTTCACATTAACACACCACAAAGACTGCAACTGAAGGCCAACCAGCACTTACGTTCTGCACCTGCATGACAGGAAATATCTCTTCATACCAGCCAACAGTTCTCACCCCAAGCTGTCACATTGCCACCTTTTCAGTGGACTTTCACGTCTACATATTACGCACATATTACGCATCCTTCTGCGTCTGCTGTTGACATTCCGTGATGCTGCTACCATGATGTTTAGTCAACAAAAGCACATGGTAACCAACGACTGGAAGACTACAACTGTCGGCCAACAATCACATACGTTCTGCACCCGAATGAGAGGAAATTCCCGTCTATACTAGCACACGAAGATAGTCTCTATTAATCATTCAGAAAGGGAAACCAGAACACTGTCATAACGCTAGCAAGCCAGTTAACACATTAACGACACAATCCAGTGTTGAAAGAACAAAGCATATTTACCAACAACACAAACCATTAGGAAATGTTTCTGCTAAAGAGCTCAGTGACTAAAGACAAAACCTTATAGAACAAGTTTGGTGCGACCTCACTCTCTCACCCTTTGACTTTAATCATTTGGTTAGATTCAGATTTAGAAACATCATTGTCCGTCATGGCAAAAAATCGTCTTAGACAGACCTCAACATGCAATATTCAGTGCAAAACAAACTCAGACAATAAAGACACAGAATGTGTTCCTAAAAACAGAATACCTAATACACATAATATAGACAGAATAAAAATCACAATATACTACAGTGTGCAAAGTGGCATAATGTTTATGCCGGTTATTCTCCTTGCCTGGTTAATGGTTTGGGAAAGCTCTGATTTATTCTTAACAGCGATGAAGTTGAACCAGGATGAGATGTTAACCGCCTATTTAAATCCAGTATACACAGTTAAACAATTTAGACTAATGGACAAGATAGTTCGAGAATGATGATGAAAAATGAAATAAGAACTGATAAAAGATGATGTAATGTGTATAATGTGCATAAAAAGAAAGAGACAATCGTTTTCTCCAGCTGACCAACTTCCTCAGATTAACACAACATATCGCAGCTGGTCGATCAAAATCTCAATAGCGTATATTTTTCAATTGATGAGTTTATTGTACAGAATCTCTAAGCACAAAATAAATCAGTTTCACCTTTGTTAAGATTTCTGTTTCTTTCTTTGCTGTGTACAGTGGAGCCTTAAGGAAATGCATTTTTTTTCACTGTATAATGAGTGTGGTATCTTACATAATATGGAGGGAATGACAATAAATTCCACCTTGACCCATTCCCATTTGCTGTGCTTATTCCATTATAACAACTGTTACAGAATAGTACAATGCTGCATATTTTAACCGTTTGACCCCTGGATCATCAGTTTTATTGTGCTGCAATCAGACACATTTCACAAGCATTTACACCTTACAGATCTCCTCTACATTTTCAATGTGGGACTTTTTTTGTTCATTCTACGTACTTTCTGTCTTTAGATCATAAGATCATATTTCCATTTATTTTATTAACTGAATAATATGATTGATTTAGAAGCTGCTCTGAAGTTTTTGTTCATATCAAACAATCCTCTTAAGCAAATGGAGTTTGCCCACTTATTAAACGCATTAAATTGACATCAAATATAATAGTCATCATTATTTTGTCACACTAACCTTAAATGGCTGTTTTAGTCTTGTGAAATTGCCTGTATATAGTTAGACACTAATGTTTAGTCAAACTCAGTGAAGTACAAGTACTCACATCTTTACTTAAGTAGAAGAAAAAGAATCATTACAGTGTACAAGTATAAGTGCTCAGTTACTGTAAAAGTAATAAGTGATAACTCTCATAAGTGAAAGTCCAAAAGTGTCAGCAGCAAAATGTATTTTAAGTGCCAAAATTAAAAGTAGTCATTATACAGAGTTTAAGTAGATTGTATTAGCTCTACTGAATTATAAATACTGATGCATTATATATTTTTTAATTTTATTGTTGCTGTAAAAGTGGAGATCATTTGAATTACTTCTGGGGAACCTACCTTATAATAATACATCATATTTTATTAGTCAATTTATATTTTGTATTCATAATCTAAATCTGCAAAGTAACTAAATGTAATGGAGTAAAAAAGTACAATATTTGCCTCCAACATGTGGTGGCGTAGATGCATAAAGTACAATAAAATGAAAATACTCAAGTAAATGTTACTTCAGTACTATATATGAGTAGATGTACTTCATTGGATCCCACCACTGCTGAAACTGTATTCTACTCCCCTGAATTCACCCAAAAACAGCAGCAGAGCCAGACATTGTAAACATTGAGGGCTCAACCCAAAACAAAGAAAAATGTCTCATATTTCTATTTTTCAGTTATGTAACATGGGGATTTTAAGTAAACCGTAATACTTACCTTGAAATCTATCTCTACAGAAAGAAACAGTGCATTTACATGATGTTAGGAAAACTGGAAGCATTGTGTTGGTCCGACTATAACTGGACGTTTGAAATCCACGTAAACATGTTAGTCTGACTGAAACCGGACTAAACTGAATTTCTCAAAACTGGACTGACACACCTAGATAATATGATTGGAAGTCAAGCTATTCTGTCATGTAAATACCTCAGTCAGACTTAAGCTGCGCTCGATGTTCTGTGCGTGCTCCTTGTCACTGTGCCAGCCTCCCTCTGTGTTTACAGATAGGCGCTGTTGGTTACTTATGAGGGGGGAAGGGGTGCTAGATAACAGGTCAGGTATTTAAAAAATGTCTGCACTGAAGAGGGACGTGTTTTTAATATTGGCTTACATGAGGGACATACGACTTGAAAACGTAGTATTTTATATTTATTTTAAATAAAAAGTCCACCGCAACCACCCACCCATCTCTGATAAATAAAGAACAGTCCCACAACACAGGCCTGGAAGCTAAACGATGTCCTGCTGTGGATGGGGCCGTAACAAAACATATTTTAGCCACCTAAAAAAATCTGTTTGTACACCATATTTGAATCTTGTCTCCTCTTTAGCTTCCACAACATCTGATGGAGGCAGCGGTAGAGCAGCAGCTTCAGTTGAGTAAAATTACTTTTCCTTAGTGGAGTCAAGTGTGTTTGATATAACGACTTCAAATCCCCGTTGGTAAGAGTTGTTTTACAGTAAGGTAAAGCCTTGAAAATACTCTAAATATAACCCACACTTTAACTGATAATGATTGTTTTTTTTTTAGGTGGCTTAAACTAATCACTGATGGCAGAGTTTGTTCAGTGGCATTTGATTATATGTACATGACACTGCAGTTTTCTCCCCTGAAGTTATCATCAATAAACACTTAAATGTATAAATATTGCAACCCACTGAAAGAGGGCAAATCTCCACCTGCTGTGGAGGAGTCGAACATACTTCCATCAATAAATTGATTCTGGATGCTTTTAAACTGGGACAAGGACAGTAGTCCAAAAAAATAGCCTAATCAAGCTATAACCGTAACCGACTAAACTGTGCATGGAAACATACTGAAATGTGGCTGACATATATGCTACATTTAAATCCATCCTATAATAATCCCCAACAATGCAAACTAAATGTGATCTAAAATAACAGATACATAATAAAAATTTGGGGGTGGAGCCCCACAAGCCCCCCCCCCACTGCTCCATCTCTGCTCGATAATCTATCAGTTTTACCAGCTGTTAGAGGACAAAATAGTGTGTATGTTGTTAAAATAAGTTAACATCATGTGTCCATTGAGCAGCAGTGTGGAAGGACCACAGGTACCTGCTTTATGCTGTTTGCGCTTCATTTGGCATCAGTTGCCTCTCATCTGTCTCTGTCTCAACTCGCCTGTCCATCCTCTGCTCTCGTCACGACCTCGCAAGTGGTGGGGGAGGGGGGGGGGGTGGGGGGAAGAGGGGGATGGGGGGCTCCATGATGGGTGACAGTCGCAGCGACCGTGTTAGTCCAGAACTTGGTCCTATAAAAAGCAGCGCCGATCTCAGAGCCGCTCAGACTTTGTCCGCTCAGGTGCGCCCTGCTGACACAGAGATGCGCGTCATGGAGCGCACTTTCCGAGAGCAGCTCTTCTTCCTGGTGCTGTGCCTGTCTGTCCTCAAGGGAGACTCCAGATATATAGAGGTGAGTCCACTTTGTTATTATTCTCTTTTTGCAAAGATTCCGTTTATGTCAAAACTTTGGACATTCCCATTTCCTCTATTTTCTGCAGAACAACGAGATCTCAAAAGATGAATTATATTCATTTTTCAACTCGGAACTCAAGAGAGAAATACCTGAAGAATTACTGTACCGCCGACCTTTACGTAAGTTTTATGAAATGACCCTATGGTAGCTTAAAACTTGCAAAAAAGACACAACTGTGTGCAAAGTGTGTGCAAGAGAGGGAGATGGAGACACGTTTTCATTTAGGCTATTTATCTTTAATATATACTGTCTTAACCAAAATACTATAAAAATATAAACTGCCTATTTTTAATTATTTAAGTTTTAATTGATTTATATGGTAGCATTCAACATAGCCTAATTAGAGTAGAAAGGCAGAATATTGTTAAAAAAATAGATGAAAAATTGTAATTACAGTCATGTACTGCTTAAAGTATTAATAAACAGCAAAATCCCTTTTCTATATGCTTTTTTCTAGATTGTTTAATTTTTATTTTAAATAATGATCTATTCTGACTGTAGAAATACTCTGCTGTGTAACTGTCTCCCAGGTTGTCTGGACATGGTTGCAGTGGAGGGTCAGTTCACCTTCACAGCAGAGCGTCCTCAGCTCAGCTGTGCTGCTTTCTTCATGGCAGAGCCAAACGAAGTGATCAGTGTGGATTATGACAATGTAGACATCGACTGCAGGGGAGGGGACTTCATCACGGTAAAACTTGCCCACAAATAATCATTTTCTTGCTCTTATATATAAAAGCACCTCCAACCAGCTGTGAAATTGTATCTTGAAAGTGGAGCTAAAATATCAATTATAATTATAACATGTATTGTAACAGATTGCTGCCAAAATACAGCCAAATTCTAACAATAACGTGCAATTTTGACAAAATTACAGTAAAACACTAAATCTTAAGGTTGTTTGGAGCCAGTATGACTTAACATTCTACTGTAGAATGCTGTGATAAATTTAACGCAATGTACTGTTGAAGTAATTTACAGTAGTGACACTGTAAAATAAGGACCCTGGTAACATCATTCAGCAAACATCTACGATGTAACAAACTGCTGCACCAACACAGCAAAATTCTAACAGTAATGCACAATATTTCCCCAAATTACAATAAAACACTGTAAAATTTTGACGCTGTTTGGAATCAAAATTACTGTTGTAAAAATGCAGACAAATTTAACAGTAATGTACTTTTTCCCTAAAATTACAGTAAAACTGTAAATGTTGATGCTTTCTAAAGCCAATATAACCTCATGTAGTGTAGAATACTGTGATACATTTAACAGTAATATACTAATAAAGTAATTTACGGTAGTGACACCATAGAGTAATGGCAGGTTGCTGGCAATTACACATCATTCAGCAGAAATCTACACTGTAAATACACAATAAATTGCTGTAAAAAGGCAGCAAAACTCTATTGTACATTTTCTTCTAAGTACAGTTACACACTGTAATTTTGTTGCTTTTTGGAGCCCAAATTACTGCTGTAAAAATGCGGCCAAATTTTAACAGTAATGTAAACTGTTTTTCAAAATACAGTAAAACACTATACAAATTTTACATTAATGTACTTTAAGAAAAACCCCAGTAAAACACTGTAAAGCTCAATGTTTTTCAGAGCCAATTTGTCTGCTGCCAAATTTAACAACAAAGTCCATCATTTTTTTTTTTTTTTTTTACAAAATACAGTAAAACACTAACTCTTGATGCTTTTTGGAGCCAATTACTACTGACAAAATATGACCAACTTTGCACTTAGGTACTTTAAAAAAAAATAATACAGTAAAACACTGTAAATATTGATGATTTTTTTAAATCAATGTGTAAGCTGTAGAAATACCTCCAACAACATACATCTTTTTTTTTTTTTTTTTTTTTTTTTTACAAAATCCTGTTAAATGCTGAATCATGATGATTTTTGGACATAATATTACCACTGTAAAAATACAGCCAAATTTAAAATTTATGTAAAAATAATTTTTAAATACAAAAAACGCACTGTAAAAGCACTGTAAACCTTGACGGTTTGACGGTTGAAGCCAGTATCAATGCTGTAAAAATACAGCCAAATTTAACAGTACTGTACTTTTTTTTTTTTTTTTAAATTGTAAAAAAAAATAAAATCTTGATGCTTTTCAAACCCAATTTAACTTCACATTCTACATTTGAATACTATTATAACTTAAACAGTAATATGCTGTTGTAGTGACATAACAAAAAAATAACTGGCTGCGAGCAACTACAGAAGTTTACTGTAATTTCACATGGAAATTTGTCACAGTAACTCCTGTTGCATAAATGCAGCTTGTTAGGTCTGTTATTTCTATTACATAATTGTGTATATGTTGAGGAATCTCCGGTGATGAAATGGGACATTGTTTTTGTTTAGGTATTATAAAGCTTGCTTGTGTTCATGCTACCAAACTGGGGTCAGTCAACTAGCTCCACTAAGCTTGTTGATGCTTTCACATAAGGCAACTGTACATAAGCTGTTTACTTGCAAAAACATTCACCCTGGGGCGGCTTTGGCTCAATCAGAAGGTCTTGGGTTCGATCCCTGACCCTTGTGCCCAGGGGCAAGATTATGCACATCAACTTGCTCATATTTTTGAGAGTGCATGTGAGTGTTTATGTGATGAGCAGGCGGCACTTTGTGTGGTAGCCTTGACGATGTATGATGATGATGTATGAATGTATGTGTGTGAATGGTTCTTATGTTGTAAAGACTAGAAAAGTGCTATTATAAATGTAGTCCATTTACCATTCCATGGTTTTACGCTGATGCTCTTTACATGCTATATGGTCTAAACCTCAACTACTAAGTTGAATATGTTTCCAACAGAGTAAGATAAGTAAGATAAAACCGTGCAAATATCATCCTGATCTGAATCTGAACCCCCACTTCTCCCTGCCACTGTGTCCTGTGAAGGTGTTTGACGGCTGGGTGATGAAAGGTGAGAAGTTTCCCAGCTCCCAGGATCACCCGCTGCCTCTGTACGAGCGCTATGTGGATTACTGCGACACAGGTTCACTGAGGAGGAGCGTGCGCTCCTCTCAGAACGTGGCCATGGTCTTTTTCCGCATTCACAACGCCGGCAGCAGCTTCACGCTGACAGTCAGGAAACACATCAATCCTTTCCGTAAGTACATCACAATCATAGAGTAAAGTGTACACAGGCATATAAAACATGAGTGTGGTGATAATTACTGCATGGGGGGGTCAGTTTGCCATCGCTATGTTTGAGGATCAGCACCATGAACACATTAAAAATGCTGTAGACAGAAAAATTAAATTTAAGGGCCAAATTTCTTGATTAAACCAAAATCAGCGTTTCATTAACTTCATGATATGGAACTCGAATGCTGTCGACAGCGACATTTGTTTCAGTTTGAAGCTATAGTACCGTTGCATTTGGTTTCACCAACCAACTTAGTCTTGCAATAAATTGTTTGTCCTTGTTCTTTCTGTGCATATTTCACTTGCTTCACCCTGAAAATCCACCCAGAAAATCATTGTATGTAAAGTCTCTCCTCTCAACCCACAGCCTGCAATGTCATCTCCCAGTCACCAGAGGGCAGTTACACAATGGTGATCCCTCAGCAGCACAGGAACTGCAGCTTCTCCATCATATATCCAGTGGAGATCGACATCTCTGAATTCAGCCTCGGACATTACAACAACTTTCCTAAGGTAAACGAATCCTAAAAAAAATTGCCTCAGAGGGGTTTACAGCACACAACATCTCTCTGTCCTTCACCTCACCTTATTTTTACCTAAGGTTTTGCCAATACTGCTCCTAAAAATTACCCTCAGAAAATGCAACAGCAATATGTTTGTTCTTCCATAAATGTCCCCTCTGTTAAATACCATAACTCGCTTACATTTCTGAAGATTACATGCACTGAGCAAGTGATGACTTTGTCTGTGGGAGGTTGAGGGGATGATATATGGGGTGAGAACCAGACAAGACGACTGCAAAGCTGCAGACCAACAAACTACAACACCTACTGTTTTTTAGCAAGACATTGCTGCGTTGCTTTAGAAGTACACAAGTAAACAAAACAAAACTTATTACCTGTACCACCAAACATTTCTATAATCAATTTTTCATCAACAACTGATCCAATTGGATGTAAAAGTGGTGACATGTTATTCAGAACCTCGAGGTATCACCCAACTCTGCAGTTTCACTCACAGCTTTCTGCAGCATTTTAGTTTCTTTCAGCTCATTGTTTTGGATTTGTGGTCCACAAGTTAACTGTTTTGGTTCAGTCTCCAACACAAAACTTATACATACATATACAACAAGTTCCCTGCAACTTTTTTTGTTAATAAAGTCCGGTGAAAATGTATATACAAAATGAATAAATAAAAATAGCTCCCTGAGGTTCTACAAAGTAAAAATCTTACTCTTTAATATTATTTTATCAGCATGGATTAAAATAAAATGCCGATACAGATAAACTGCAAAATACCAAATATTGTCACTAGGTTATGGTGAGGAAAAGATCATTTTTCATCATTTTTTGGCTTAAAATGCCTGGTTTTGGAGGCACAATCAGACCAGGCTTTTCAGACCAAATCCTGGCCGGAAAAGAATCGATGTCTCGGTAAAAAACATCTTTCAAACCACTATCTGGAGGGAAATGCAGTGATTCTGTGTAAAGAAACAGCAGCTCTTACTGCCACTACTTCCGCTGGAGAAACAACTGTGGGTCATTTAAAAAAAAGTACGTTTGGCAGCAAAAAGCTGCTGGAGAAATAGCAATGACACCTTAACTCACAACTGGTTTTATTGTTTGTTGAATAGTGGTCTGCAACTTTGCAACCATTTCGCTTAGGTGTCACGCCAACCATCATCCCCTCCACATGACAAAGTCAGCTTATATACTGTCACTTTCCACCCAGAACACACTGCATACATAAACAATGCATGAGCAAAGCATGAGCATAGCGGAACATGCTTTTTTTTTGTGCCCATGTTAACAGGCTAGAGCAGCCACACTGCCTGCGTGAGCAAAGCTGCTCAGGAATGTCTCAGCTTACCGTTTTTTTTCCATGTGACGCATGCTTTAACGGACTGTGAAAATGGTGGCTTGATTATTACATCAACTCTACACCACCTTTTACCACAGTTTCACTGCCTTTACCTGTCACAGAAATAAGAACATACAAAAATATGTTTTACTCAATCTTGTTTCCTGTTTCCGTTTCAAATTAAAAGCCTTCTAACAATGATTCTGTCAAAAGAATCCCCTCAGCTGTTGACACGAGGCATTTTATTGTGAAATATTTGTGGGACCGTGTTGTTGACAATGCAGGAGCTTCGCTTCATAAATGAGTGGAACAAGTTTTATAAATGTGGAAATACAGTTTTCATAGCAGCAGGCAGCTCTGCAGCAGCGCCGCAGCAACAACGCTGCCAGTCTGAACCCTGCGAGCATCCAAGACACAGCAGTTCAGCAATGTCGTCGTCATGTGCTGCTCACGCATGCAGTGTGTTCCAAGTGTTAGAAAGATTAATATGAGTCAAATGAAATGCACAAATGTGATATATCCATGGTTTTAAGAAAAGCACAATGCCAACATTCCATTCAGGTGACTGAGCAGCTTTGGGAACTCAGACTTAATAAAACCAAACGCAATCTTTTCTATGTCTTAAACATATTTTTATCAGTATCTGTATCCATTTCTTCATGATTTCATTATGATCTATAATTTTCAATACCCTCACCATTACAATAATTGATGTTTCCAAGTCAATACACTGTGATTACTGAATTTCAGTAGTGTTCGCCACGTTATAAAAACATGTACTGATGTCTACAGAGGTCACTGCCCGGCTGTGCAGAATCAGGAGATTTCGTGCAGCTGCTGGGAGGAAACGGCATCGACACATCAAAGCTGCTGCCTATCACGGACCTCTGCATCACCTTTACTGGACCCAGTGAGTACACACCGACCCCCTCCCCTCCACATGATCACACTGGCTGAACTGAGACTTAATATTAATAATACTTTTCCCGCTCTCCCCTGCAGCCCACATGAAGATCGGCTGTGATAACACCGTGGTGAGGATGGTGTCCAGTGGGAAGTTTGTCAGCCGAGTGTCTTTCAGCTACAGGCTATTGGACAGCCAGGAGCTGCAGACACTTAAACTCAACAATGTGGAGGATTTCTGTTTCAATAACTGATCCAAGCAGGATCATAAAGGGAAATTTGAAAGGTTTTTATTATTATTATTATTATTTTATTTAAGAAAAACAAGATATCCATCTGGTCAATCCCTCTGATTGGACAAAATGTCTTAAATCTAAAGACAACAATATACAAGTATAGGAAAAATAAGTTATATACAGTCACAGCGATATCATATTACAGACTCCTTTTAATTTGTTTTTATTTTTCAACTCTTTTTCACTCATTCTGATTGTTGCTAAATAAAACTTTGTGTACAGTATGTGTATTTATTAAGATATTGTTATTATGTTACCAATGAGTTCACGGTCAACATTCTTGAAAAGGAATGGTGCTGAAATGAATGTTACTTGTGTTTATTTTGCTGAATGATACATGACGTGCCGAGTCATATCCTGCCACAGAGGGCAATAGGTCAAATGTTGGATATAATAAATACAAAGTGTTCATTGCCATAATGCAATTAAATTTGTATAAAAACTTTTTGTAATAAAATTATACCGCATGACAAAGCACGCAACTAGTGTTTCCTGTTTTCATTTGTATCACAGTGAGAAATGAAACGGTGCGCGGGCACACTATGACAAACACAGTCCTCAAGTATTGGGACACAGTTAATCTGAATATTAACTTTTCGAAACCGACGCAAATTTGATTTCTATCAAAAACATAGGGAAGGCAATATCAACTTACCAAGACATGGTACAAAAATTAACAAAAAATAGTTTAAAAAAGATGCAATAAATGTACCTGTAAATAAAAAACAAAAAAAAAGAAAGTAAAAAACAAACAAGAAAATTACCTTTAAAACTGCTGAATAACCGCTGTATAAAATATTTGTTATATTTTTTTCTGTAACATTAAAATATAAAATAATTATAATTTTTTATAGTTTTCCGAACATTTTTCCTTTTTTTGGATAATTTTCTAATAATCCTCATCTCTTTCCTAAAAGGGATTTTTCTGCATTTTTCTTGTCAACTTTCCCTTTTTTTTTTTTGCAAGTTTTGGGACTCTAATTGCCAAATCGGTCAAATCCCCTTTGTTGACCTGTGTTTTCGAAAGGTCTCGCTCAGGTTTCAAAGGGTCAAAGTGAGTAATGAAAGGCGTCTGATTGCAGCGCGAGAAAAGTGATGTCGATCAATTTTTGAAAAGGTTAACAAAATGTACAGATAAAAAAGTACAAATTTATAATTCTGCATCCCACAAGCACTTTATGATTCTGTAACCTAGCTCAATTTGAAGCCAGCAATATTATCTTTTATTAAGATGTAAAGCATTGTTTCCTCAAAAGTCATAAAACTTTCTACATGCAGGATATTCACACCTTCTCTGGCTTGTTGTGTTCAAAGGAATCCCCTTAAAACTACTTCTGTCTGCTCTGTTCACTGCTCCATTAAATTACTTTGAATTCATTAGTTTCAGTGGAGAAACACATATGGGAGGTATTCTGTTTGCTCCACCTTTCCAGACAGAACTGCTTCTGTTTGTTCAGGAGGGTGTTAAAGTAGAGGGACGACACTTTAAAGGTCCTGTGTGTGACATCCAGAGCATTAATATAACAGCAAACAGCTATTTATGACATAGTGAAGTAATGGCAGAGAGCCAAGTAATGCCACATCTGTATGTGCTATAATCTTAGTTTTTATTTTTGGTCCAGGTGCATGTACATGTTAGTGCATGTGTACACTGATTAGCCAATTAAAGCCACTGACAGATGGAATGAATAACATTGATCATCTTGTAACAGTGTAGTGTTCTGCTTGGAAAATTTGGGCTCAAGCATTCATGTGGATGCCATATGATGCAAACATGGTTGCGGACCTAGTACGCCCCTATGGACAGTCATAAGACTGACTGTCACGGGGAACAATATTTACACACACACAGGACCTGTATGAACTAAACTGGAGCTCCTGAAAAGTGAATATGCTGTCATTTGACTCCCATTTAGGACACTCTGGTAAGGCTTGCTTTACCTCGTTAATATGCGCTTCAAAACTGTTTTAAAATGCTAAATAATGGAATTTAAAAAATGTGATTAATCCTCTGACGCCTGGATTAACACCACTTTTCTTTTGCTGCGTTCAGAACATTCACAAGCTATTTAATCATTTAAGACATATGTGAATTGGTATGATTTGTTTAAAAAAAACATGGGGAAAAAAGGTGATGCACAACTTGTCAAGAATTCTCCCACAAATTTCAGGAAGGTAGTAAGAGGTGACAAGAAAATGTCCTCAAAGTAAGTTGGAAAAAAAGGGAGTTGGGTTGGAAAAAATACAATTATTTTAAAAAAAGAAAGAAAAATGTCAAGAAAACAATATTTATAATTACTATATTTTGATTTTTAAATTATATTAAAGAAAAAATTCATTGTTAAAAAATAAATGTAAGCAATTTTTTGGGGTCATTTTGTTTTATTACTTTACTTTTACTTCTTTCTTTTTTTTTTACGTATTTTCAGGTAATTTTATTGTAACTTTTTTTTTCTTTACTAATTTCTTACAAATTTTTGACCATGCCTTGTTCAGTTCAGCCTTCTTCCAATGTATTTAAAAATAGAATGTACCGAATGCATACATAAGATGGAAAAACAAAACCCAATTAGATAATATTAATAAAAATAAAGCTAAAAATAGTGTACAAAATGCAGAAAATTAAGGAAAATACAACATTTTAAAGAGGTGCAGCAGTGTGAAAAACTTGTGACAACTGACTGATGCATCGCCTCATGTTGCCTGTTTCTCTGCCAAAAAGTTGCACATCACAAACACAACTGATGGCCAACCAGCATCTATGTTCTGCGTCTGTGTGATAGGAAGTAACTCTCCATGCCAGCAGATGGTGATCGTCTGTTATCGTCATTCAAAAGGGGAAACCCGAAGATGGCAATGACGTAAGTAAGCACATTAACACCATAATCCAATGTTGAAAGAACAAAGCACATTTACTGTATGCCAGTGAACATACAGTGAACATACTGGAACTGCTTCAGAGCTTAGTGGCTAAAGAAAAACACCCTCCTTATATAACAAGTTTGTTTCAACCTCACTCCTCTTGACTTTTGAGTAAGCATCTTGACTATCTTTACTATGGTATTCTTTACCCAGTTTTTGTTGTTTTTTTTATACTCTTTATTTTTATTATTTATTTATTTATGTTATTTTCATTTAAATATCTTACTAGGGTTTGGGGTGTGTGGGTGGGGTGTTAGGATAAGGTGGTGTTTTTGTTTTGTTTTTTCTACCACACCACGAAGAGGGTAGGAAGGGAAAAAAACTATGGAACAAGGTAGACAAAGTATGGATAATTTTGCCTATCAGAAAGTCCAGATTCAAATATCATGCTCATTTTTTCTCGATTTGTAGAGTAACAGAGGAATTCAATACAAGCGCCATCATCACAATCAACCAGTCAGTCCAAAACACACTTCCTCTGAACAACATTTCAACTGTTCCTTAAATGAAACAACATGACTGCAACAACCTGCCATCTCCAGAACCATGCAAGGCAAAAAAAATGAGGATCTATGACTAAGTCTGCAATAAAATCCAACTACAATTGAGTAAAATTCAACTTATTTCACAAAAGTACTTGGGAAGGAAAAGGAAAATAGGAAAATTAAAGTTATTTCCATATAATTATCTTGACTTAAATAAGACTGATTAAAAATAAATGTTCTAAAACATATATTATATTTAAAATAGCTAATGGTATTGCTACTGAACTGTCATGAGTATGAAGTGTTGATGTTTTTAGAGGCAAAGCACAGAAATATGGATTGTCTTTATCCACGTAAAGCCCCTGCAGAGTGACTGACAAAGTATTGATAGTATGAACTCTCAGAAAGGCCACATTCAAATGTCACGCTTGATTTTCTCAATCTGTGGAATAACAGAGGAGCGCAATCAAACCGCCATCATCACAATCAACCTCATTCATTGACGAAAAGAACGTGAAGTGACTGCCAGACAACAGGGCCTCTTTCACACATTTAACACATTTTTCATTCTTAATATTTTTTAGAATTTTAGCTGTGTTCATGCATATGGCACACAAATTTCCAGCTCAGCTCCTATAACAAGTCTAAAATACACTGTGGAAACTAAATTGTCACATTCAGACTGTTAAGTGCAAAAATGCTCCATTGAAACCCATTCAAACTAAAATTTTTGATCCTACAGCCATCAAAGCATAAAAACACGCATTGTATTATTTCTGGTTGTCATTCTGGGCTTTTGCCTTGAAATGTTTACTATTTTCTGCCTGATGACATCATTTTTTTTTTTTTTACCATATTTGGCATATGGAGAAAACACATGCTATTTCTATTAGGTGCATTGTCACAATTAATGTTGCTGCAAATCATTGACGTATCCAATCTACTTTGCATGTAGTATATTGAAAATATTACATTTTTGTTATTGTTTTTCATCAAAAATATAGTGGCATCATGACAAAAACCTGGCATATAAAGGGTAAAAATTCAGAAAATGTATGAATATTTGATATTTATGATTAGGGCTGATGATTGTTTTAAAAAAATTACGCATTTAAAGGACCAAATCATAATAATAAATAGTATATTTCAAAGCTTGATTTTAAAAGTGCATTTTGTGTGCAGAGTGGTATGAGTGCATGTGATATTAAAGCGGGCCCTAAGGAGGTATGAAAATACACAACCAGCGTATTTAAAAAACAATAAATTACCTGACATGTACTGATAAATTAAACTTTAAATCAGGATTGTTGTCGAACTCACAATATTTACTGTATTGTTAATGTTTTAAGTCTATGCACATCAATTTGTGATATTAATTGTAAAATAAGACACAATTCCTTAACTCTCACTGCCAGTTTTAAACAAGCCTGTTATGGAATAGTCAAGTTCATGTAATTCAGTTTAAAAAAAAACAACTGAAATATTTCTGGAGGTGCCACTGTGTGTTAAGGCCATTTTAAACTGACGCACACACACAAACACACACACCATAATTACAGAGCCTTGTTAACACTTGCAGCTGTGTAACCCCTTTTCTGTAAAATGCTTTAATCCACGAGGACCATATCACATTCAATTTCCTCATCATCGGCTGAGGCTGTCTACACACGCACACGCACACACACACACACACACACACACACACAAACAGGCCAGTCCTAATGAGGGGTTATGACACAAACAGTGACGCACAAAGTGACGAAACGGGGCACCGGACAGCATGTGGGAGTTAAGAGCCTGGGGGCAGGTTTGAAAGACATTCGTCACAGGTAGCAGCTACATTTGGATGAGTGACATGAGTGAAGTCAGAAGACACTGTCCTGTGAAGAGACACTTTCCTAGGAGGAGACACCTACGATGAGACACTGTCTTGTGAGAAGACACTGTCTTATGATGAGACACTGCCCTATGATGAGTTACTGTCCTACGAGGAGACACAGTCCTATGATGAGAAGCTATACTATGATGAGCCACTGTTCTATGATAAGACACTGTCCTAGGAGGGGACATTGCACTATGATGAGACACTGTCCTGTGGTATGACACTCTCCTTTGACACACTGTCTTATCAGACACTGTCCTATAGTAACACTCTCCTATGACGCACTGTCTTATGAGACACTGTCCTGTGCCATGTTTTAGACATAAAATCATCATTTCTGATTTAGACTTGAAAGTGCAGATGAAGCAAAAAAATAAATGCTATGAGTTTGTCTGAATCCAGGCAAATTAGTATGATTAAAAAAATCACTAAGTATATAAAACAATTGTGAAAAATAAGCAGCAGCAACAATTGTGAAAAATAAGCAGCAGCAACAATTGTGAAAAATAAGCAGCAGCAAAAATAGCTGAGCTGAAGAAGAAGCCACAGCAAAGCTACAGACTAGCAGCTAACCCAGCAGCACAGCAAACACACCACAAGCTGAAGAACCAGGTAGCAACTGTGCAGCAGCAAACTACTGTATACAGCTAACCCAGGAGAACAGTTACATACACACTCTGAACCAAAGAACAAGCCAATGCAAAGCGACAGCAGCCAACCATCAGCACACCACAGCTTCACGAATGGCCCACAGGCACAGACTGTATATAAAGATGGACAACATGTCCCCACTTACCCCTGCTGTTCTTTAGTGAAGCCAAAATATCCAGGATACGGCCGCTGCCATCTTGCACTGGTGATGTAATTCAGAGCCAGATTCTGCACAGTAGCCATCTCCCGCCAAAACACCTGTCAGACCAATCAAAAGCAGCGTTACTGAATGCAAACACACAGATTGACTTTCACAGCTGTCAACCCATGGCAGAATCCCCTTTTTATACAATAAAATAACTCATTAAAACTTTATGAAACTTTATGAAAAAAATTATCACTTGAGCAAACATCAGGGTGATGAGAACTACCTTAGCTGATAAAACCATTTTTGGGAAAAATATATTTGGCCTGTACTCTGAGTTTTTAGTTTTTCCCATTCACTAACATGAAGGGGCGGGCTTTATGGCCTATACTGCAGACAGACACCAGGGGGCGATAAAGATTTTTTAAAAAGGTTTTGGCTTCACTTTTTAGGAGCTGTAATGTCGGTCATCTTTATATGCAGTCTACAGTAACTATGGTGGCATTCATGTGTGTCGAAATATAAGTCAGACTAAGGGTTGTAATAGCAGTCACACTGTAAGATGCTCATCATAAACTTCTGAAGACCATGACAACAGCTGTCCTTGAAGCCCTCTCACTGTGAGAATAAATATGTTTTGGAATTTCAATTGCAGATGTGTGAATTAAATCTGAGAGTTTTCACATGTTTAGCAAGTATTTTCTAACATGTAGAATGTGTTTAGTAAGAAACCCCTGATTTACTTAACCAGTCATTCCCTACACCAGACTTCCCTCTCAATATCCCATCACCCTTTTCTCCATCAAAAATATCTCAACCACTTCGCTTTTGCAAATTTATCACCTTTCTTGTGAGGGAGGCTTCTACTAATTTACAGGCCAATTATAATGATAAGGGGTGTAAACTCAACAGGGGTGAAAAGGGTGACATGGATGCTGTGCAGGAGGGGGGCGGAAGGTATTAATGCACCGTGGACAGCAAGGGTCAGTCAAAGAATTGCAATAAAAAATAAAACATATACACATTATAATATTTCATAATCACCCCCACTTCCAGGCTAATTTTTCATTTTTTCATTTTGTCATTTTTTGCCATTTCTTTACTCATTTTTTTTGCAATATGCTGGATATTTCTTTCCTTTTCTCTTTTCAGTGTCTCCCATCATGTGTGCATGTGATGGGAGACACTGAAAACTCATGTGCAAGTATTTTGTCTTAACCCTTTGGAACCTGAACAGTGAGAATCTTAGCATAGAATAACCCAACAATAAGCCAGATATTAGTAAAGAATTACCCAAAAAGCATGAAAAAACAAGAAAATGACCTCAAGAGAGTGCTAAAAGACAAGACAAGAAGACATATATACATTATATCTCATAATCCCCCCGCTTCCAGGCTAATCATTTTATGACACCTTTTACTCTTTTTTTTTTGCTGGATATTTCTTTTCCTTTTTCTTTTCAGTCTCCATCATCATGTGTGCACATGAAAACTCATGTGCAAGTATTTTGTCCTAACTCTTTGGAACATGAATAATGAGAGTAAAATAACCTAAAAAAAACAAATAGTATTAAAAAATACTTGAAAATAAGCATGAAAAAACAAGAATATGCTAAAAAAATAAAATATATATATACATTATAATATCTTATAATCCCCCCACACATACACACCACCTAAAAGTCTTTATCGGCTTTTACATTTTTTTTTTTTTTTTGTTTTTGCCGTGTTGCCTATTTAAGATTTTCCCCAAACTTTTGGGGAAAAAATTCTCAGGTTTCAGATGTCTATATACCCATGAAAGGCATTTGGACGCAGCACCTGGATGTTAAAGGGTTAAGCATTTCTCGATTGCCAGTTATTTCCCCTCACACTAACAGGACGTCCTGGTGATTGAGATCACTATCAGAGATGCTCATGACATGAGTCAAACTCTGCCATCGGCAGGAAAAGTCTCCTCTGCTGAGAGACACTTCCTGAACATGACGCGTACTCACAGGAAACAAAGGGACAGTTATTTTGAGGAGTGAAAGTGGAGGGCGAGAAAACACCACATCCACATTCAAAATAATCAAATGACACTTATGATTGATTGCAACCTTTTTAAAAACGGAATAAAAAAGCATAATTACTGCATGGCATCTTCCCATGGGAGACAGGGTTATTATCCTGCTCCATTACAGCCAATCACAGACAGATTGCATTGTAACGGCGAGAGTTTGTGCGAGCACCATCTGTGCGCATAAAAGCACCACATTTTATTTTGGTTTCTGTAATTTTCCTCCACGTCATAGCTGAGAATGTCATCGCAAATTAACTGTTTGTGGATTCTGGGAAAAGGGACGCAGGGAGGAAAACCCTCAGAAAAAGCAGCTTGAGTGCACACTTTCGTCCTCCCCAAGGTGACAAGATCAGCGTTTCTGCTTGAGGGGAAGACGCATCCGTGTGACCGGCTGATGCTGCTGGACCCAGGTGGTCCGTGCGTACTGGGATTGCCACGTGTCATTGAGACATGGTTCGCAGTCGTTTCCCAAAAGCACAGTCCTCTCTCTCTCTTCTCTCTTTCTCACCTTTTGAGATGTCCACAGTGTAAAAGCTGAATGACAGTACACATACTCTTACACACTCAAGCACGCACTTTATTTCCATTTTATGCTGCTATCTGCGTCTACTCCACCACATTTTAGAGAATATTTTTTTTACTCTGTGACATTTGTGACAGCTGTAGTTACTCGTTACTTTTAGATTATATTAAAAAAATACACTAGATTTTCTTGTTTTTGGCTTGTAACCCTTTACAAAAAAGTAGTTGTGGCTGCTTGCTGCATTGGTTAAAATCTCTTATGCACATGGAGACAAATTTAACATTTTATTTTTTTTTCATTTTTTTCATCAGTGTTTAAATCCAAATCACCAAAAACTTTCTTACTACTGTATTGTACTTTATTTTAGGACTGTACTTACATGGATAATAAAAGCATAAAAAATGATCAGACATATGCCTAAATCCAAATTTGAAATACTGTCATTGTAGTTTTTTCACAGTTTCCTGAAGGTTGATTTGGGCGTGGTTATCCCTGACCCATATCATGCAATATGGAGAAAGCCAATCAAAAATCTCAGTTGATACTAATTTAACATACCATATTGAAATCCCTCAATGCTCCTGTCAATTATACCTGCCAACATTTTGCTGTGAGAAAGAGAGTTTGCCGTGAGTGTTTGCTATAGTTAGCATGTTTGCTAATGTCGTTTTTGCCACCGTGTTCTATGCTACAGTCAGCCTGACACAGCATGCAAAACGCCTGGTATTTGCTGACAAGGCAAGTGGCTAGAAACGGGAAGACCTCGCACCTAGTGGACAGAAATTTCAAACCATGTGTCCTCTTTTTGGGAGCTGTTTCATCCATTTTCAGTTGCAAAGCTATCAGAGCCTAGTATTGGCGCCGCCTGGAGCGTGAACATGCACAGTGACCAGTGCCGCATGGCACGTCAGGCATGGTTGTTCGGTTTGGGTCCCTATCATACATCCACGACACATATTCACAGTCTGGACATATCACAGAAACTGTGAAATACCCATGTGAGTCATAGCACTATGTAATCAGGAGATTAGCAAGAGAGACTACCAATCTGAAGCAGGAGAAAGGGTTAAATAAAAGGAGACTACCACATAAATCAGGAGTGTTGGCGGGTATGTTTCAATGGAGTACGTTCGGACGCTTGGAGCAGGACCGCTCTTCTTCGAAAACACTCACTCTGAGTGCCGGAGCGCACTCTGGCACAAACTGGACCGTAAATTCAGAGTGCTGTTGGAATGCACTCTGTCTGGGGAGAAAAAGCGGCAAAGCACCGAGAGAATGTGTAATAAACTTAACCGTTTGTTAATTCATGGAGAAACAGAATCCTCCGAGGCTTCAAACAACAGCTCTCTCATGTCAGTGCAGAGCATCAGATTGGATTTACAAATGCTGCCAGAGTCAGTGCGCTGGAACAGATAGAGCTGTACCACGCCGACTCTGCTTTGCTCCATGACGACAGTCATGGAGACGAGAGACTGCTGACAAAGGTGGGATCCAAGGAGGTGTCAATCAAAACCTGACCTGCCACGCCCACACAGTCTGGAGAAATGATGTTACCCTTAAAATGAGCTGCTTTCAACTCGCTTCACTAATAGTTGGGAACATTTATTTTCACTCATATTGTAGACACGTCATGAGACACTCAACTTTGATATTAGCTACAGAGTTATGTTTACATTTTTATCTGTATTGTGGCATCAGCTCACCGGCAACGTGATGGAGCTGAGAATTGTTGAATATATTCCATCGAACTGTTCAAGTTGGGTTTTTTTGTATGGTTTTTCCAGTGATATCTGCCGTGTTAGGAGATCTAAACATGGTGAGATATTGACCTTTTTACTGTTACTCCAGTTAAATAATAGTGGAGTATTTTTTTTTACATTGTTGTTTTCCACCAATTCACATATTGCATCAGCACTTGCATCAAATAACCAATCGAGAAAGAGCCACTTATTCCATTATGCAGGCAATATAGTGCTGTTTATTCATGGTAACTTCATGGTTTGTTTTTACTTGTAGTTGTGATTTATTTTACCATGTAAGTGGTCATATTAAAGAGGAGATGGGTGTGTATTTTAAAATGTTTTTTTTAAATATATTTTCAGTATCTCAGGAAAGAAAAAAATATATGACAAGATTTTCTCATGCAAAACAATATATTGAAAAGCAACACGTTACAGACACAGCAAAAATAAATCTGTTATTACTGTGAGCCTGTGCATTTTTCCATGACTTGAGCTTTGCACCAACATGAAGGAAAAAGTGTTCCTCCTTGGGGAGCATTGACTGACAGCCAGAGGGACAAGGGACAAAATGTTTCCTATTTTGACATTTATATTAGCGCAGGGAACGTCTCAGCTGGGACAAAAGAAAAGATGACAAAGGATTTAAATACATTTTTTTTGTTGACAAAGGTGTCTTTTTAAAGGTTAATGCTATTCAATTAACTGACTAACTCAGGAATGACCTGAACATACTGTTGCGTCTTTCACTATATGCACAAAACTAGAGAAGAGTTCTTACTGTCATGCACCAAATTTGGAATACATACAGCTCAAAATACGACAAAAAAAGACGACAACAACATAGCTTTTTTTGATATTTCTTGTTTCAAACATCATTCTAATATAAAACTCATATTTTGACATTCAATGTGAGATCACAAAGTCATTGTTTAACAGCTCCAGGCTGAAAATTTGTCTTTTTTTATATATATATGTGACAATAGGACAGTGTCTACATTATATTACATTCACAATCCTATACAGTGCCAAATGCTAGTACAAATTAGGGGTCGACAGATTATTGGCCTGGCCGATTATCTGAGCTGATATTGGCATTTTGCAGATTATCTGTGTTGGCGTTTTATTTTAATGATCGCTGTTAAAATTAATTATTCAAAAAAGTGTATGAATTACACTCAGCCAACTCCAGGGAAGGCAGTCTGAAACACATGCAAAGAAAGTGTCAGCATGGGAGGAACTTTTACTTTGTAAAACCTCAGAGAGCTATTTTTATTTTTTTCATTTTTATTTAAACTTCTACTGAGCTTTATAAAAAAAAAGTTGCTGGGAACTTGTACATGATGTCGAAAGTTTCAGTTTTGATTAAACATTTGCTAAAGGCATTCAAACAAAGTTTTGTGTTGGAGTTTGATATATTCCACATTCTAAATTTGGCAAAAAAGGCAATGAGTAACTTGGTAAGAAATCTCTAAATGCACATCGGTTCCAAATATCAATTATCAGTCTCATTAAATACCGATGATCAGTATCGGTCCTGAAAAAACAACATCTACCGCAATATTGGTCGACCCCCAGTACAAATTATATTAAATTACACTGATGGGACATTTTTGGATGTTTTTAATGATCTTAAAGATTTACAGCTGGTTTCCCACAGACGTCTACTTGTTTTTTTTCTTTTGCTCTTGGAAGAAGTCATTGCAGGCAACAGTCAGGGCTGCCACCAACACGACAAACTCATTAAAATCCACCTCGTTGTCTTTGTTAGAGTCCAGGTCGTTCATGATTTTCTCCACCAGCATCGGATCCTTCTGTGACTATAAATCAGGAAAAAAAGAATATTATTCCAACATACAATTAATTTAATTAATTTTTTTTTTATAGTTTTCAGTTTCACAGTTATTCTCCTGTATAAATTGGACGTGTAAGCCGAGAGTATCGACGCTTCAGGTCCCTGTTTGAGCAATTAAAAGTACCTTTACCACATATTAGATTTAGTGATGATAGAAAATATCATTCTGTCCGTGTAGTGTAGGATGAGTAACAGTCATTTGATTGTTATTGGAGCTTCGTATTGACTCAAGGCAAAAGCTGCCATGCATGTCTGGTGGAGAGCAGAGTGATGTCGCTGCTAAATGAGCCATGAGCAGTTGATCACACCCAACATTTATTGCTTTTGCTCATTTCCTCAAGGATGAAGAAACAAGATTGACAACAAGGCTTTCCTTTTACACCCTCAAACCTCTGAGGCACCGCTGATCTTTACCCTGTGCAACTCATTAAAGTCTACATTTCCAGAAAAGGTTGAAATTAAAAATCCACTTTGAATAAGGGCAACAACTCATGATATTTTTGCTATTAGAAAAATATCACCTCAGCTCTGCCGCGATTTTTTTTAATATGGACTCAGACTCAGAGCTACATTTGAGCATAGTGCATTAAAGCTTGACGAAATCATGATATTTTTGACCAAATACCTTGATATTGTAAATATATTGTGGGACTGGCTATTGGTGCTTTCACAAACTAGATTATTTATATATTGATATTCATACAATGAGATTAATGATACATCTGATAACCATAAGTAATGAGGATATAATGAGTAAGTGGGTTAAAGCAAATAATACAACAGCTTGAACTGTTTGTTACCAGCTGAAATACAAGGAGGATTGGTGCAGAGACTTAAGGCGTAGTGAAGCAGGACTTTTTACCTGCTGCACAGACTTTTTGTGTGATAGCTGCCAGCTTCACTATGTATTTAGTTTTGCCCAGTTATAATGCAGTTGGTTATGTAGGGTTTGATATCCTAAGCTATATTAACTAGTACTAAATTAATTTACTGGATTGTTTTAACAACAGAATGCATTTATTTGATTGATCTATTTTAACCATTTGAAACCTTTGTAAATTGGCTTAATTTCTTTCAAAACATGGGAAAACGGCAGTAATCAAATTATGAAGAAATTACTATTAAATTGGTACTAAAATCAAACAAAAATCTAAAAAAAGGTTAAAAAAATACCTAAACATTTGATGGGAAAAAAAAGAATTAACAAAAAAAATATGGAAAAGGCCTGAAAAGAGTCCTATAATAATAATATAAATATAGTGTGGTTTTTGACACATCTTTTATGAAAATCATTTTTCAAAAGCTACTATTTTCAGTTCTTGTCAAGTTGCTCAGTGCCTTTTTACCATGTTTCCATAAGAAAGCAAACCAATTTGGTCAAATTCCAAAAGTTTAAATGCTTGTGAAGTTGTCTGAATGCAAGGTTGGCCTGCAGCTTTGCACTGCCTCTGATACCATGGTACAATTCATATTTAGAATTTTAAAGTTTTTACTTGTTGGAGGGCCGTGGAGCCAAACACAGAAAAGATAAATAGACCAGCTACACAAAATTAACGACAAGCAGTGCAATGCCTGCACATGCAAGCGCAGTTTCTGTGGTCAGTTTAGCAGCTACAGTAGATTATAATGAATGTGCCCGTTGTTTAATGTATTTTGGCCGTGGGATCGGAAAATTGTATCACTTTACTTTAGTGCAACCTTAAAACCAGAAAAAGACAACACTTCTGATATTACAATAACCTAAATCTAAGATTGTGTCTAGCTTCAGATCAAAGTTTTGCTATTATTTGCAGACCTAAAGCTCGTGTTAAAAATTAATGACAACAGCTAAAAAAAATCATGCATTTCTTATCAGTAAACACATTCCTATTAAGAATTCCTAACACAAACTATTTATAAATATATTGGTTAGATTTACTTTAAAATTTGACTTTAACGCTTCCTCCTTCCCACTACAACAAAGTCTACCACAACACCACAGTAATGACACAATAAGTTTGTTTTTTGTTTTTGTTTTATCTTGTATCCGATTCAATTTAGGGACCTGCCATCAATGTAAGACAATGATCAGACATTGGAAACTTGGAGAACTTCAAAATAAAGTAATATCTTTTTTAAAAATGTATTATTATGAGGCTTTCTTGCCTTTACTTTTTACTGTATATTCCTACATATATTCCCAATAACATGATCCATGAGTCAATATTACTTATCACAAAGTTTGTATCTATTCAGCTAAATCGATGTCATATTTTGTTTAATCTTGGAATTTCCAGCTCAGCTCCTACAATAGGTCTAAAATACACTGTGGAAACTAAACTGTTACATTCTTACTGTTAAGTTCAAACTACAATTTTTGATCCCACAGCCATCAAAGCATAAAAACATGCATTGTGTTACTTCACTGTGCCATTCAGGGCTTTTGGCTTGGAATTTGTTATTTTTACTATTTTCCACCCGATAACGCTTTTTTTTTTTTTTTTAAACCATATCTGGCATATGGAGAAAACACATGCTATTTCCACCAGGTGCACTGTCACAATCAGTGTTGCTGCAAATCACTGACATACCCCAGACTGTTTCATTTTTGTGTTTTGTTTTGTTTTTCATCTGAAAACATAGTGGCATCATGACAAAAAAAATTGCATTTAAAAGGGTTATAATTCTGAAAATTAATGAATATTTGATATTTATGATTAGGATTGATGTTGGTTAAATATAAACTCAATTAAAGTAGAAAATCATATTCATGTATAATGTTTTTTGTAGCCTGATTTGAAAAGCGCATTTTGTGTGCAGTGTGATATGAGTATATGACTGAAGAAAAAATTAGGATGATTAGGACTGATGTTGGTTAAACATAAATAAATAAATAATATTAATGTATAATATTTTGTAAAGCTTGATTTTTAAATGTGCATTTTGTGCACAGAGCAATACGAGTGTGTGTAATATTTAAGTGGGCCCTACTGGGTTAAAAGCAAAGGAAAATCAAAAAGAAGGGGCTTCGGACATGTCCTGTCCCTTACAGCCTTCGTTTCCACTGATGTCTGATGTTTCAGATTGTGGAGCTTTTTTTTAATATCATCCTCTATGTATACAGTCATTTATCAAGCCTCAGAGTGAAAGTGTCAGTCTTTCCTGTCAGACGAGAGTGAGGGTGAATGTTTGGCTGGGGCTGCGTCTATACTCAGAGGTGACTACAGCCCGGGGGGATGTGATGACATCATGGGAGTGTCTATATTTGGAGGCGATATGGGCCACTGATGATGATGTGTGAGCACCTGAGGCTTCCCGTCCGGATGAGGGAGGACGACAAGTGAAAGGAAAGAAAGATATCTGAAGGTGTCGGTGGTTTGACTCTCAGGCCTCGGCCCGTTAACGCGTTGGTCTCAATCATTTGAAATCGCAGGCTCGTACACGGTGCTATCGCATGGACTCAGGGGCCGGGGCTTATCTGAAACGACCTCATTTATCTCCCTCTCCACATCCTTTATTTCACAGGGTGCTGTGATGTGGTGTGATGTGAGAGGCACCAGCAGTTACACTCTGACAGCAGGAGAGCGATCAATGAGAAAAGCATTTCCTCAAACAAGGTCAGAATGCTCTTCTGTAAACCATCTGAAAACATGCTAATCTAATTTTACTGTTCAGCAAGTCAGGCCCCAGCAGTAGCAAAGATCCATAATTAGTGAATTCCCATAATTACTCTTGGTCATAATAGATTCACTGAGGAAATAAGGGAGATGTAAAGGTCACACTTTGGTGCACCAACACATTCCCAATCAGGGGCGATTCCTAACTCTTTAGCTCTTGCCTACTTACACATTCATTACAACAGCTTAATGGTGTTTAACTTATTTTCATCATTTCAGCATTACATAGTGTATGCATGATTGTTTTTTTATGTAAATTTTGTTTCTAAATATGAAGGACATTGAGACATTTTTTTGTAATGAAATGTGTTTCATAAATAAAGTTGCCTTGCATTAACCCTTAAAAAGTAAGCAAATTGGCTTGGTTTCTTTCAAAAACATTAGAAGGCATGAGTAACTGACTAACTGATTTGTAAATTTTTTCTCCATGACGCAACATCTTCTATTTGATTTATTTAAGCAAAAAACAACACAATCATAATGAGGCAATGCCTTCTTTACCGTGAGGAAGTCAGTGAGCTCGCTGTTGAGGAGTTCCTTTAACTCGCCCTTGTTGAGCTTGTACTTGTCTCCGTCGTTTCCAGAGTAGTTGTAGAAAACCGTTATCAGCGCATCCATCGCACCTTCGAGCTGGCTCGGCATTCTGCTGGAAGGATGACAACTCTCACAGCTTCCTGGCAATGAAAATGGTTCATAATTTATAACACATATTATCTAATAACACTAGGTGTAAGAAAGAGAATCTTGTCGATGAGAGAGGTGCTCTTACCTGGTTCAAGTTAGAATCCCAAATGTGCCGCGAGACACTGCAGCACAGCTTGTTTATTAGGAAATGAGGAGACGCTAAGTAAGCCTTCCTCTATCTTTGTGCCGATAATTAATTCCACAGGTGAGACGCCCATGGTAACGGTCTTTCTTTCCAGGTTTTAATCAAGGCTGGAAAACAAAACATGTACCAGTGTAACCCTGGAGCCCCCAGTGGAGTTCATCAGATCCTGGGCCAAGAATGGGCCTTCACACATGTGTCTGCATCACGCAACATCCCTGGAGTGACTCCAGCACTCTGCAATACTTCACCGAAGGAGGACGGGTTACCTTTAAAACCTGAGCAAAGTGATTTCTTTAAAAAACAAGGGGAGGAAGCAAAGAGCATCGAAAGAAGAAATGAGCCCAAAAATTTGCAAGAAATTAGTCAAACATACAAGAAGATTACTTAAAGATAAGTAAAAATAAAGAAATACTTTTTTTAAATACAAATTTAAAAAAGGTACTGACATGGAAAAAGTATTAAGCATGTAATATGATAGCTATAAGCTGTAAATAATTTCTCCTTTAGCTTTGTTCTTTTTTTACATTTTCACCTCGCTTTTTAAAAATTATTTTGTAAAATCTATTAATTTCTTACAATTTTTGGAACATTTCTTACCAAGTTGCTCATTGCTTTCTTCATCGTGTTTTTGAAAGAAATTAAACCAATTTGAGTTCAAAGAGTTAATACTTTTGCCTGAAAATTGCCTGAAAATCAGCACACAAAAAAAAGTTTAAAATGTGCTTTGAAAGTTGTAATAACTCTGTAACATGATTTACAGAGATCTCCAGCTACATAATTTTACAAATTTTTACATATGTAATTATTATAATTCTGCATATAGTTTTCTGGTTTTCCCTAGCTTTTTAAAAATAATTTTCTAAATCTTATACATTTTTTTGTGGAACATAACCTACCAAGTTGCTCATTGCGTTTTCCCCATATTTTTGAAAGAGTTCAAAGATTTAAATAATTGTGAAAGACATCTGAAAGCAGCACAAGAAGAAGTGATATCGATCCAAGTTTCAAAGGGTTAAACAAAGCCATAAATTAGATTATATTAAATTATAAATAAGAAGCTAATCCTAGCCTGATAGTCTGACTGACTGCTATTTTATTTCACTTTAGAGAAAATCTTCAGGCTTGGGGAGCAATAAATTCATGAAGAACAATCAACATCATTTTAAAAAGTACAGGGTTCAGAGGATTAAATACTTGTGAAAGGCGTCTGAAAGCAGCACAAGAAAAGTGATGTCACTCTAAGTTCAAAAGGATGATTTGTCAGTAAAATCTACTTGTTTTCGTTTTAAATGTAATAGTTTAAAGTACTTCTTACAATAACAGTACATTTGTGTCATTCATTTGCGTCTTTGAGTGATTCAGTGCCCTGTTTTATTTCAGCCCTGATGTCTGCCCACAGCAAGGGTTAATGGGAACGAGCACATGGGAAATATGAAGTGAAATAAATGTCATGTCAGGGACACAGTTTGCATTTTTGTTGTCTTTTAACACAGGTGAGACAGAGATGGCTCTGACTCAGGAGGCAGAGCAGTCATTTGCTAACTGGAAGGTCAGTGGTTCGACCTTTAGCTGCTACAGTCTACATGTCTTAGCATCCTAAACTAAACCCCAAATCGATCCGAATGGCATCAGCGTGTGAGTGCATAAGAGTGAGCAGGTGGCACCTTCTGTGGTCGTCTCGGCCACCAGTGTATGAATGTGTGTGTGAATGGTGTCTGTAAAGCTCTGAGTGATAACTAAGAATGGAACAGCACCATATGAATGCAGTCCATTTACAAAAACATGCATTGAAATGCTGTCCTTATCTACAGTATTAGAAAGCACAATGACTCACTGCACCTTATAGTATACTTTTCTTATTTTGCATCACCTTTGTGTTATCGCAGTGTGTGTAGTGTGTGCTGCCAGTGCCCAGAGCTTCAGGGAGCCCAGTGGAGAAAATGTGATGAAGTGCCCTAAAGGGTAGTTTCCCTCAAATGGGGATATGTGTAACTCAAGGGGTATTTTGGAGTACTGCTGGTGCTATATGAGATTTTTTTTAAATGATAATTCAAAAGACATCAATAATGCTTAATTACGGAAATAATCAGATAACTAAATTCTAACTGAAACTAAAAAGCAACAATGCAACCACATTACTGTTTTTGTGTTACTGCCAAGCGTTCACTTCCAGGGCTAAAAAAAATAAAGCCAATGCATAAGTGCCAAAAAGTTCTAGCAGTTCCTCTAATAGCTACTGGAGGCTGGCGCCAAGACCGAGTCAATCCCCATGGAAAACCCCATGTTAGAATGGTGAACTTTACAACAGATATAAACATGTTTACTGCCTGGTACAAAAAAAACAAAAAAAAAACCAGTTCTGGTTTCTATGGCTAATTTTCCCCCCATGACACCTTTAAGGAGGTGAATTTTTATATAACACCTGTTTGAATTTTACAAAGGCGTAAAGTTTCACATTATTAAAGGTCGGGCGGGGTTTGAGACAGGCTGTCTGTCCTCAGATTCTTATTCAGATCCACCCCTCACTCATCCACAGCTCCAGCCTCTCACACCAAACACGGTCACTTCAGGCTCCAAAAACCCAAAATGCCGAAAGCCAAAATGCCAAACTCGACAGATTCTAAACGTTTGAAAATGTAGCAATTCTGTGTTTATTATCCAAAATAATGTTTAGTAAATCAGGCACTGGTGGTGTATTGCTGTACACCTCTATATACTGTAGGCTTTTTTTCTATCAAAATGTTTTTTTTGCTGCTCAGGGTGTAACTGACTGAAATTTTTCAAAGAGTGTACATTGTTGAATAAAGTATGAAAGACACTGCTCTGGGGTGGCCTTCCACTAAAGAAAATTAGATGAAATGCCTTATAAGCTGCCCTACATGCAAGAAACCTTTCTGTGCACCGGTTCCCCGCCACATGCAGCCTGTGCCCTTTCTTTTTCTCCCCCTGCCCCTCAGACAGCCTGAATGCATCACTGATCTCTGTATGTTCTTCTCCTCATAAATATCCTACTTGCTGAGACACAGCAGTAAAGCAGTACCAGTGATAAAGCTTGATGTTTGCAGAATATATACGAGACATATAACAAGATATCCAAAAGTACTCAAGTTTGAATAACACCATTTCAATCCAAATATTTTGCACAATTTCTTCAAATGCAGTAAACAAATTGGTACTGTGTTTCATTGCATGCAGTAATGTCCGAAACTCCAGATGTTCTTGAGCTAATTTCTAAATTGACAGAAAGTATTGTTCCTGTCTCAGCCAAAGTGTGTTCATTACATATATATTCTGCAGATCTTCAAGTAAAAGTTAAGAAATGCAAACAAATCCATTTTTGTGTGTTACAAGCCAAACATGTAGAGTTAATAGGTTGTTTGTAGGATGTTAATTTCTCTTATGGCCTTCAATAAGACAGTCACAGACCCAATCATAGTCAGTGGATTAAAGAGAATCCATCTGGTCATTTTGAGGCAGAAACAATCCCTGCAATCACTTTTTAGTGAGTTAGAAATTGCATTTTATGCATTGCATTGGCCCTTTAAAGGTATTTACACAGGTCAAAATGACTGGAGTTATTACAACTAGTCAAATACAACCCCCAAGAATTAAATCTATTCATTTTCTAGGCAGACACAACCTTTAGTACCAAGATAGCAGCCGCAATCACTTTTTGGCAAATTGAAAATTCCATTGTATTTGTTGCACTGGTCTTTTAAAGGTATTTACAGATATAAAAAGGGACTGAGTGGGCTATAATCTGTCAAATATATTCACTCTGAATGAAATATAGTCATGTTGAGGCAGAAACAACCTTTCTGTGGCAAGATAACACCTGCAATCGCTTTTTGGTAAGTTGAAAATGGCATTTTATTTGTTGCATCAATCTTTTGAAGGTATTTACACAGGTAAAAAGGACTGGTGAACTACAGTCTGTCAAATATAATCATTATAAATGATATCAAGTGATTCTGAGGCAGAAACAACCTTTTCAGTAACAAAAGGTTAGTGAAAAGGTTTTCAGTAACAAAAGGTTACTGAAATGCATATTTAACACATACAAACAAAGAGAATAAATGTCATGCCTGATCAAAGTATAAATCGCAAACACGTGAAAATTGGGTTTCAACAAACATTAAAGTTTCACTAAGACATACTTATGCTCTTGCCACAGTCATAAAGTTATGTGTATTTACATGCTAAGACTGTTTGATCCATGTGAGAGCAGTGGAAGATGTGAATACTGGGTGATACAGCTTTAACAGGCTACGTGCGTTCCTGCGGACGGCAATCAGTTTCTGGCAGACGATCACTTTTTGGCACAACACCGGCATCAGACCGAGGCTGACCCAGCTTGGACAAAGAGCTTCTCCTCTACCAAGCCTTCCTCTGGCTAAAGTCTGGTCACAGAAGAGTGGAGTGGATGGGAAGTGACTGAGACTCACTCAGCAATGGGAGATCAGAGACTACCTTGCTCACATCTTTACAGAGACATGGTTAACCCCTAACATCCTAGATCAAGGCGTTGCACTGGATGGGCGGACCTTGTTGAGAGCCATTTGGACACAAGACTCTGATGCAAATTCAGAAAATGCACTGCAGGAATTGAATGATGCCACCAGCAGCAACATGCCAAAACAACCAGATGAAATCTTGATAGCTGCTGTTTTTAATCATCTCATACTTGTACAGGACAAATGTAATTTATTAATAAATGTACTAATAAATCTACCGTCTACCTTATATCTAGCAGACAGAGTTGCTCAAACACACCACACCAACACGTACTTTAAGTTGTGTGTACAAAGTAACCTCTGGTTTCACTTCATATCAGTGAAAACAATCAGACCTGTCGTGACTTGCGCTGCTCGCCAGCAGGTCACTTTTCTTTCTCTCAGTCTCACCTTGTGATTCAAAATCGCCATGCTATCATCAAGGGATCTATTTTTAGCAACGGTAGCTTTCGCCCTTCGTCATTTTGTGTCCGAGGGTCGCTCTCACACATGACCGTCCCTCCTTTGTCACTGTGTCAGAACTAACAGTGGAGAATAACACTCCATTCAGGCCTCCGCCCCCAAAGACAACACCTGAGGGAGGTCAGCTGTCAGCAGTGCCTGCAACTTTTTCCTCCACTCGCATCCACCGGCCACAAAGAAAATAAGTTTCCATTTATTAAAGCTGATGAAACCTTTTTCCCCTCTCAGCTGCTGATAGTAAATGTGCAGGAGGATAACCCTCGAAACCTTAACGTAAAGTGACATCATATCAAACACTCAAATGGTCTCAACACAATAAACAAGACACAGTTATTTTAGAGCATGGGGTTTGATTCCAGTGTGCATCATATACAGTGGTAAAAAATATATTAATTCTTCTAATATTACAATAAATAAGTCTAATCAAGTATTAAACAACAGAGTAATTTGATTTTTGTTGCACATTTGGTGCACTAGATGTGGGCAAAAAGTCTAACAGTTTCAGGATGTTTTTCAACGTAAAACTGTAAAGAATTTATGGATAACTTCAACAACAATTCATAATATCAATTTATATTATATTACCACATGGGCTCAGGAACACTTTGGAAAAACCAATGTCAGTAAGCACAGTTCAAATGAAATCTACAAATGAAAGTTCAGACTCTACCATGCACAGTGAAAGCCAGATATCAACAACATCCAGAGACACCGCCGACTCCTCTGGACCGGAGCTCATCTGAGATTGACTGACACAAAGTGGAAAAGTGTGCTTTGGTCTGACGAGTCCATATTTCCAGTGAGCAGCATTGAAGTCATGGATGTTGTGTTGTCTGGGCTAAAGAGAAGAAGGGTCATCCAGACTGTGACCAGTGTAAAGTTCAAAAGATAGCAACTGTGATGGTATGGGGATTTTGTTAGTGCCCGTGGCATCATGGGTAATTTCACATCTGTGAAGGCACCATGAATGCTGAAAGGTGCATACAGGTTTTGGAGCAGCATACGCTGCAGATAACGTCTTTTTCAAGGACATCCCTGCTTATTCCAGCAAGACACTGAGCCATATTCTGCACATGTTCCAACAGTGTGGCTTCACAGTAAGAGAGTGCAGCTACTAGACTGGCCTGCAGTCCAGACCAGACTCCCTTTGAAAATATATAGAACATTTATAAAGCGCAAAATACAGCAACAAAGGCTGTGAACTGTTAAGCAACGGAAGTCATATTTCAAGCAAGAATGAGAAAGAATTTCACTTTCAAAACTTAAACAATTAGTGCACTCAGTTCCCAAATGCTAACTGAGTGTTGACAAAGGAACATTTTTGAAACATGCTGCGGGCATCAACATCAGAATCAGTATATATTTGCAAAAAAAGAAAGTTTTAGTATCACATATCTTGTCCTCGTACTGTATCCCATTGAATATAGGTCAAAAAGGGATTTGGAAATCACTACATTCTGTTTTTACTTACATTTTACACATTGTCCCAACTTTTTTGCAATTGGGGTTGCATTTATTTATATTTATCACTAATAATAACAAGAGCTGATGATAAATCAACACAAAAAAAAATTAAGAATAAGAGAATACATAATGTGCAAATTATTTTTTCGGGGGGGGGTGGGGGGTTGGCACCGCTTACCACTTAACACGGGTCAGTTTCTGATTCATGTAAAAGGCTACTGTTGAACATGTTCATTGAATTTATCTTTGTTTTACATGTATATCCCATAACAGTATATATTTTTTTAAATATACAACATTTCAACCTTCACAATAATTTCTGAGAGATCAATTAAACATTCTGAGACAAAACTGAGAACACAACACCAGTTTTACCAGGGTGCCTGTGTTTTTTTAGCAGGGCTTTTATAAGGGAATAAAAAAGCTTGCCTCCTACCTTCATGACAGATGATACATCATTTTACGTCCCCGCGTGTTCCCTCAGGTCCTCTGCAGTATCTTCAAGGTCACTGTAAAGACAATAGGAGATGATGCTTCCATACCGTTTGTGCTTTTGAATGTCTTGCAGCAATAAGACAGAAGAGATATTTATAATGACCTCTACTGGAGTCAGGAATGATGAGGACTGAATACATTACATTACTCAGCTGTTAACCTTCTGCACTCCTGCCTTTGCCTTGTAAGACACAATGCACCCGATGCACTTAACAGTTGCCATTTATATACTGTATATGGTGTGTATAACTTAAACTTTTTTTTCAGTGTTCTAGGTAGTCTTAGGGTCAATATTTATGTGGTTTATATTCAAATTGCTCTTTCTTTGATAGTGTAATTTAAAACACTATTGTAATGTCCTGGGGATGGAACACACACGGATTTGTGGGAATGGCCCTAATAATGTACACAATATTCTAGTTGTTTTACATGATTACCTACTATTCATCGGTTGTTGTGACCTCTGACATTTTCATCTCCCGGCATGGGATCAATGTACTCATCTTATCTTTACATTATGGATGGCAGCATGGATACTTCTTTTTCTGAATTTGCAGTAACTGTTAAATCTCAATCATGAATCTATTCATTTTAATTTCTTTTTACTGCATGCTGGCGCCATGGCTCTATGGATACCAATGTCAGTTGGATGGCCAGTCCAGCACTTTGAATGAAATCTCCAATATCTCTCTCTGTTTGCCATTAAATTTTGTAGATGTTCGTAGTACTAAAACAATGAATTCTACTGACTTTATGAACCTCTGACTTTTTCTTCAGTGCTGTGATGTTAACACTGGTTATTTGGCATGAATTACCTCAACAACCATGCAGTTGGATGGTTTGCCATGAAATGGACTGATTTTCCCATCAACCTCAGCTATTCTCTGTGTATGCTACTGCTAATTAGCAAATGTATGCATGCTAACACGCAAAACTAAAATGGTGAACATGGTAAACATTACACTTACTAAACATCAGCAATTCAGCACGCTAATGTTAGCATTTAGCATTGCTCAAAGCTCGCTGGAAGCCTGTCCAGCTTCATGCATGTGATAAGGAGGGAGGACAGGTCAAGAAGTATTAGAAACAAACAAATAATTATTAATAAAAGATAAATGTGGAGTGTGGATGAGTGAGGACTATGTGCGTTAAAGGCAGCAACAAAGCAATACCTGAAACTGTGGAGGCCAGAAGAGAGAAAGACACAATGAGAAGGCAGTTCTAAGCTTGGAGGAGGCCAACAGGTGCCACCACACAAGGTTACTGACCCTGAGTTGGACAGGTGAGACACTGCAGACACTTTTGTCTCACTGGCATGTGAGATCAAATTGGATGTATCACACTGACTCTCAGGTTTTCATTGTGCACCAGACTGACTGGGGGCTGTGTTTGAGCCAGTGTAGACCTGCACCTGTTGATGAGCTCTGACATGATTCTGTTCCTTTCATACCTTCAGTGCTGTTCACACATGCTGTCACACAGCCTCAAGCCGCCATTACACAAAAAGAAATGTACTCAGGGTGAAACAATGAAAGCAGAGCCGATTTTCTGTATGTCTGCCCACATCTCCATCTCCATTTCTGGTATATACAAAACTGATGACCATAAATGCAGGAAATGGAAAACCTACAGCATTGATCTCCTACTCATCAAATAATTCCATACAAGTCTGCTCCTACCAGGAACTGAACAGGAAGTTATCTATGCACTACTCAAAGCCAGACTCCATTAACAAAATCAATCATTTCATGTCACTAAACAAAGGAGGTGCTGCTCTACCACTGCCTCAATCAGTTAGTTTGATCGCATTATTGTGTAACTTTGGCAAATCTGAACTAACCCTTTTAGACACCAAAGTCACACAATAACACAGACAAGCAGCTGACTAAGGCAGCAAACAACCAGAAGCTCCTGTGTTCAGCAAGGTAAAATGACTTTTTGTCAATAGTCTGGCTATGAAGAGAGCACAGATAAGTTTCATTTCCCATCCAGTTCCTTGTTGGAAAGAGCGGCCTGTTGTTGAAGTACTGAGCATACAACTGGATAACCGAGACTTGGATTATCCTGTACATATTTCTAAATGCATATCTGAATATAGTTTTGCTGTTGTGAAACATGATCCCCTGTTACCTCAGTTTATCAAGAACTCTTTCAGTTTCTGGATTCCTCATTCACCATGGAGGCATGTGAGAAAAGCAAAGTTTTCTTCATAACTTAAAGGTAACATGGGGTGAGTAACTGTTATAAAAACAGATGTTTGGGGGGTGACGCATTCCTTCAAAAATTTCTATTTCTATTGCTATTCTGTTTCCATTGTCAAGAATAAACCTTCAAGATCAACACATCTCCATGAGTTTTGAACACAGTTGAATGACACCTGTGAATGATTTCTGCATGAGTTTAAACAGCAGCGATAGGTATTTTAGCTTGGGCAGTCAAATGTATTTAATTAATTTAAATAATAATTTTCTGCTAAATTTCCAGGTTGATCGCAATAAATCCGTTTTTTTTTTGGTTTTTTTTAAATGTCCATTATTTTTTGGCTGGTAACTCACCTGGTAGAGCTGGCGCCTCATGTACACAAGCTGTGTCCTAACTGCAGTGTCCGTGGGTTCGACTCCAACCTGTGGCCTTTTGCTGCAAGTGGTCCCCTCTCTCTCCCCTTTCATGCTTAAGTTGTCCTATACAAAATGAAGGCAAAGAAAAAAAAGAAACATATTTAACCTTCATTTATCAAAGACATTTACTATTTAATTTATCATGACTTCTAGATTTATTCATTTCAAATCAGTACTGTCCTTCTACAACTTCAAAGTGCTTATTCTGTGAGATTGTGTCTTTTTTGTTTTGTTTTTTGAAAGGATTATATTACTCTAGTTGAGAAAGTGTAGGTACCCTGATATAACTTTGATAACTCACTGATCCAAAGATCAACAGTTAATGTGACAGTATTTGTACTTTTCAGGAGTTCAACTTTATTTGCTTTCTCTAAATAATACAGGTACTCTGTGTGTTAGATTAATGCTCCCTAAAATGGAATATAACTGGTCTACAGTCACAACATGCTACGGAACGCCGAATCACTCTACATGTCTATTTTGACGTTCGTATTAACCCTTTGAATCCTGAGCAAATTGGTTTGATTTCTTTATACAACATGGGGACAAGAAGGCAATGACCAACTTGGCAAGAGGTGTTCCACAAATTATGAGAAATTGGTAAAAGCTGACAAGAAAATTATCTGAAAATGTGTTTTTACAAAGGAGGGGGGATTATAAAATAATATTCTTGTATCATCACATTGAGCCAAAGGGCTGTCCTCACCAAGAACGATAACTATAACCATAACTAAAACAAGATCGTTTTAAAATTGGTTGCAACTCAAGTGGATGGCAGAGTCCACACTATCAACTATAACGACAATGTAAGTGGCAAACAATATTGTTTGGATCACTTCTAAACAATTTTCTGAACGACAGAAATACTAACAGCTAATCGGAATCTGTCTTATTTAGACATCACATCCATCATAGATCCTAACATCTAATTCGGACCACAGAATGTAAGCTTTTGTGTTGAAAAAGATGCATGAAAGTGTGCACAATTTCACTGCTTGGTTTTCTTTTTGTTTTTATTCCTGTGAATTTAGTCATCAGTAATTGAGCTGTCTTGCTGACTGTAGCAGATTCTGGTCAGTAGATGGTGCTGTTGACTTTTACAAGGAAAAGAAGATGAAAGAAAAAATTCCCTACTGTTGATTAAAAAAACATCACCTTTATATGATAATTGATAGGCACATGACGAATTTTTGAAATTAAATTAATTAATTTAATTAATTTCAGGAGTGCTTACAATATCAGCTTCTTCATTGCAGCTTATCTCTTTCTTTTAGAATTTAGAAACAGCCTTTAACATCATACAATCACTCAACCACAGCTATTAACGGCTATATGACCTTTTATTGGGCAGCACATAACACAAAAAAAAGTAATTTGACACTTCTATTCTATACCCAATGTACTCAAATCTAATTTAATTCTGCCATCTAGTGGACGCTCACATGAATACAATGTATACTATATGTATATGTATACTGAAAACTATTTCAACAGTTTTCAGAGGGAAAACTGTTGCACCAAATATTAAACGTCTTTACGTCAGAAATGTACTGTTAATATGGCATTTTATGTTGTTTTAATACGTATTTGATGCATTAAGACATTATATTTTGACCTGTTAAAAGGGAACGAATTTAACTTAGTTTCAAAATAGACGTTTAGAGTGATTTGGTGTTCCATAACATGCCAACCTGAGGACGTTCCTTTAATACAGTCATATTAAAAGTCCAGCCCAGGGGGCAATTGTGGCACTCAGACTGATCTGCTTGTCTTTTAATATATACTTGGCCTATATGACTAACACAACACTGGTTAATCAAGCATGATCACTTTGCATCTATTTTCATTAACCTCACAATGGCAGGACAATCACACAGACCAAAGGCAAAAATGCTGACGTACAGTCGACTAACACCAGATATTTTAGCAGCCATAGCCATGGAAAAGAGGCATAAAGTCAAAAGCAAGGGCTGATGCTTTCAGAGGGAAGTTGAATACTTTTTCACTTAAAGAATTAACAGTTGCATTTGTGTCATCTTTGTTTCTTTTTGTTTTTGTTGTTGTTGTTTGTCGTTTGATTTGTTTTTGTTTTTGAACAAGCCATTTGATGCGAGAAGCAGCTGCCCCCCTGGTCTAATTTATCTGAACTGACCGCCACTGAAAACAGTCTGGACTCCCCTGCTTTAATGCACAATATACTTGTGCGTTATTGTGTCTGTGTTGCTCTGCACTTACACCTCCTTAACACTACTGGGCAGTGGAGTTTCTGTGAAGTTTTGCAAAGTTTGACTGATACAAAACACACCTAAATAGCCTGGCTTAATAGTGTCAATTTAAAACAAGAGGAAACACACTGGCTTCATTACAAAAAGACTCACAGGCCAAACACTTGTGTTTTGATGTACACATTTTCCCCACAGATACAACATGCTAATGTTATTAGCACACGCCTATGGCATTTTATATTGTCGATATTAGCCTAGCAGCAAGCAGAGCTTTTCTGTACTCACATGAAGCCAGGAAAAATCACACACAGGACTCAAAATGCAGGTCTGCAGTCAGCTACCACTTGTTTAGCAGTGCCATGGTTAGCTTCTTCAGTTTGGTGTTATCCAGAGGTCCGTGGCAGCCACTCTTCACCTTAGGGATGAGGTGTCCGCTGACAGTCTGATTAGCTGCACCTGTGTGCTCGGCTCTCAGGTGGCAGCTCAAACTCACAGCAGACAACTTCTGTGATATTTTAATTCTTGCCAAATGAACCTATTGGTAACTGTTAAAGTGAACGGAGCCATTCAAAGTCGCAGTGGTGTGTTATTTTCCTTCACAGCAGCAGCAGGAAGCTGCGGCGGCAGATTGACTACAAGTATGGGTGCTGCAAAGAGACAAAACAGTAACACGCAATTAGTGCGATTTTAAAAACAACCGCCGCGATATGCATACAGCCCTAATTTTAGCAATTTAAAACAAAATGCCTACATAAAAAAAAACAAACAAATATCCTTTTAAGTGTAAGCTATACTCAGAATATTTTCACCACGTCATTTTTTCCTTAACCGAATACTGTCGGTCTAGCCTAATTTCGGTATTCTCATATATAAATTTAACTATGCCGTACGACGGAGGATTACGGCGATGTTAATTTAAAAAAAAAAAAAAAAAAATCAAATTTGAGAATAATGTCATGATCACTGGACCAAAGTCATAATTTTGTGGAAAAAGTCGTACCATTGTGATAAAAAAACCGTAGGCCTAGTCATAATAGTACAGTTTTAAATCCATAAATCAACCAGGAAAAGAGGTCATAATATAACAAGACTTATTTGTCAGTGTACAAGAAAAAAAGATATAATACTGTGAGATTAAACTCATAAATTTACCAGAAAAAAAGGCATGATATTATGAGATTAAACTAGCAATTTTGTGCGACTAGGGGAAAAAAGACAGAATATTACGATGTTAAAGTTGCAAATATTATATATTATAAAAGAGTTGTAATATTACAAGATTAAACTTGCAAATTTAAGAGAAAAAATGTCAAAATATTGTGGGATCAAACTAATTCTGTAAGAAATTCAGATTAAGACTGGAAAGTCGGGTAATGTGGTACAAAAAGCCACAATATGAGTAAGTGATCAGAAGTAACTGAACTTTTTTGCCAATTTTTTTGGAGGCTAGGCTTTATCTTTCATAATATTGTGACTTTTGTTCTCTGAAATTTACTAAATTAATCTTGTAATATTATGAATTTTTCGCTGAATTGCGAATGAATTCTCAAAATCTAAGATTGTTTATTTCTTTTTTCTTTTTACATGGCCATAATCCTCCATCATAATGCTGCACACTGTATAGTGTCCATTTAAGTGATATTGTTATAGGTAGGCCTTTTTTAAGTGTCTAAAATCTGTTTTCCTGCTCACCCCTCATTCACAGCAATACATTGCTTTGTCAATCCATCAGTCAATCAATCCTTTATTTCATATAAAAAATAAATAAATAAAAAAATAAAAGACAAAACATCACATACAATAAATAAAATAAAATCTTGCCATAAAAATTGTTCAATCAATGCCAACAAAGAGACAACTACACCAGTGTCTCCACAGTTTAGACTGGTGACTTGTTGTGTTATACCTTCTGTTGGATAGAGCTACTATTATTTCATTCTCAGAGCCACCAAGCCAGCAGATAAATTTATACATGAGGTTCCTTAAAACAGCTTGGACGTTATTAGCTTCTGCAGCCACAAACATTTCACCAGCACTACATGACCTAGGTCTCTGGAGTAATATTCTCATAGCGTTATTATAAACCACCTGCAATATCTGTAAAGTTGCCTTTTTGTACTTAGACCACAAGTGGGCAGTAAAAGTGGTGTACAATATGCTCTGAGCAAAGATATCTTCACTTCATTTGAACACATACTATATTTACGTGAGAGAATGTCTGCCTGAACGTACATCACTGCCTCTGAATATCATCATCATCTGTCATTTCTTCTGTTATGAGATGTCCAAGATATTTCACCCCATTACATATATCAAGATTGTTATCAGACAGTATAAAGACAGGGAATTTTAGACTTTCATCCTCTTTAGCTCTACAGATCCTGACAGACTCTTATTAGCATTGTATTAGATATCATGCTCCACACTATATACAGAGCAAACAGTAAGGAGCTGTTGGAGGCCAGCACTAGATGGACTAAGGACGACAAGATCATCTGCATAAATAAAGTGATTCATGTGAATATCACCGATCATGCATCCAGCATTATATGCTTTTAGTTGACTAGACAGACCATCAATACATACATTAAAAAGTAGGGGGGGGTAGGGTTAAAAAACTCTTCCTTGTCTCACACCATTACCAGCCCTAAATATGGATGAAATACAACTGCCCCATTTTACATGCATAGTCTGGTGGGCATACCGGTTCACCAAAATTCTTACAATATATTTAGAAACTCCTTTTTGATCCACTTTAAAAAAACAATTTGGCATGATTCACACGATCAAAGGCTTAGTGTCTGTGTTGACACGCCTATCTGCTTCTCCAAACAGGGGACGCGCCAACTGCCATCTGTATATTATACATTGACTATAGATAACAACCTCATATGACCCATCTACAAGCCATCCCTTTAAAGTGTAGACAAGTCCAAAGCATCACCATCGCTGTGGCTCTCACCCTGTCAGCATCAGTGTAAAATAGCCACCGGAGGATTTCTCACTATCTGAACTTCAGTGACTGAATTTGACAAATTTAGTTAGCTTCTGAAATAAAGATGTGTGCTGAGGGCCTTTCTCTCCACAGTAGCATCGCTCTGTGTTCTCTAAATAGAGTCAACACAACAGATTGTACCCCAGTTATGGCATTGCTGTTGTTGTTATTATTAATTTGGTCGTGTTATCTATTTTTATGGGTTTTTTTTAAATTTTGCTTTCATGATTATATTAATGGCATGGCAATGACATTTTTTAATGTATGGAGCAACAATCCATTTCACTGTAAGTGTCTGCAAAAGGTCTCTGTTGGGTCATATATGCAGTGAACACCAGATCTGTCTTCTCTGCAGTACTTAACCATTTTTATTGTATTTTTAGTGTACAGAAGTACATCAATACTAATCAATGAACGTCAAAAAGCAGGTGAAGAGTGGAGCTGGACCACAGCAGCTGAGCGCACTGGATGTGGATGAAGGAGTCTCTCACCCTGTCATCGTCTCCTCAGACACCAAGTGGTGCCTGTTAGTGATGTGGGGAGTTCCACTTCTCTTTTATTTTACCAACACCTGTCAGACGAGTGGTAACACAGGAGCAAAAATGGTTTGTGATCATTCGTTTCCACACACAGCTGATCACTGTGGCACTGATGCAACTTTATTGTATTTTTACAAATACAAATTTATTATTCATTGTATTTGGCAAAGTGCAAACAACCATGATCAATTTCTCCAAAAGTTCTGTGCTTTTTGATCTGACAAGTCAGCGAGTCGGTAGTCAGACCTTCTACATAAACTAATGTTTTTTTTTATTTTACATTTTTAACAATACTTCTATTATGCTTTTTACCGTAAGTATAAACATAAACAGCTCCGACAACCACAGTAGTGACAATATATGAACACCTGAACGAGATCCATGAAAAATGTTGTACATAGCAGGTTAAAATCCAAGAGATAAACTCATATGAATGTCTTGTGGAAGTACAAAAGTCTTGTGGTAGTATGTGGACATATTTGTGTTTTTTGTTTTGTATTTACTTGTTCAGATTCAGATTCAGTTATTCATTCATTTATTGTCATTCATAGGAAGGCATCATATCTAGGCAAAGCATTTAGAAAAGCGCATATATATTTTTAAAATAATTATTTGGGGAGAAAAAAAAAGAAAATTACAATAAAAATATATAAGAACATCCAACTTTCAACTTTCAACCCCAAAATGTTAGTTGCCAATTTTGATTATTTCCATTTCCATATTTGTATAATTTCTTTTATGGCAACATTTGTCTTTTATTGGCATATTTAAAGAAGAATAATACTTAATAATAATAAGACTTCTGTGACGTTCACAGTTTCTTCTCAGTGTTTGGCTTGACATTAAGCCTGAAGCTGATGCAATAAGAGTGTCAGAAGAGTATGTTGTGAATGAATCTTTGACCTTTGGAATCTCACAGGCCTTTTGCATTTTGAATAATGGCCTCCTCAAATATTTTAATAAATGGGCTGTTCACGTTGTCATTAGCTGTGACCTGTACAGATACACGTCATTGATACACTAAAAATCAGTTGGGAGGATTTTTCTTCATTGTGCATGATCTTAACTGAGTCCTCAGTGAAGACTTGTTTGTTACTGCCCTCTATTGGTTCATCAGTGGTATCAGAAAGTGTAAGTTTAATCCATTCATTGAGCATGTTGTCCTATGAGAGACAGGATGTGTGTATTTTAACGCTCTATATTTTGGGTTTGCCTACACTGTGTACACTGCACACAGTGGGCTACTTCTCACTTCCTGTTTCAGTTTTGAAATGTCACTAACATCCACATTGAGATTTGTTTGTCCCTCTTATATCACTTTCAATGAACTTTAGAATATATGGCTCAGAAAAATCAACAGGAAATAAAGCAATAATAAAAATATTTTTTGAACTTCTGTACCTTATATTGTAACTTTAAACCTCATATTGTATTTTTATTATGTTTTTTTGTTATTTAGATTTTTGGTCGCTTGTAAAATCTTGGAACTTTTATATGTTTCAGCCTTTTGTATTATTGTTTGATGGAAATACTGTACTGTACTGTGCCGCGCCGCACCGTACTGTAATGTAGCGTACCATACTGCATCACATTGCATCGTATTGTGTCACACTAATGATGCAAAAGGGGTTTTTCCAGAATAATATATTTTATATTACTGCATTCTAATTATTATAATTATTGAGTTATGTGTCTATCACTTTATTGTTACAGCTGGTTAGGGTGGAGCTTGTAATAATTTTATATACTACTGCATTGCTTAATCCACAATTATGCATCACAATCTATTAGCTGATTCACAATTTGTAATAATAACCTGAGTTATTAAAGTAACTATTGAAAAGCATCATTTAAACTAATAATTTAAAGTCCCATCCTCAAATAATATCAACAACTCCTGTGGAAGTAACAAAAGCAATCAAATACATACAGTGGGAAAAAAGGTACAATATTTGCCTCCAAACATTACATAATTCTCAAGTAAGTACCTAAAACTTAACATAGTAGTAAAGTAAAGCCTACTTTAGTAAATGTGCTTATTGCGCCACAGGTACTGAGTCCCTGTGTAACATTCTTTGCAAAATTATAATATTTGCAACTCAGTCACGTCTCTTGTCATGACAGATAAATTCACTGTCATGAGTTTACGGAAAACTCTTTCATTGCGCCTCTTTATTTGATATAATCCAATGAAACATAATTGAAAATACAAAATAAAAAGTGAAAAATGATATAATAACTGACTGTGAAGCACATAGTATCATTAAAATGTCCTTTACAAAACAATTTTGTCACAGCATAGAATCAAGATTTACGGTCGCTGCTGCGTTTCTTTTTCTACAATGAAATCTTTTTAGTCTGTAAACAAATTCAAACTAAGTAATGAGCCAACTGCAATTCAGCATCCGAAAGAGTGCTTTTGAATTCATGTCCCATTTGACAGCTTTTCTATGATTAATTACTCTTTTGGGCTCGTGTTGTGTGTGAATGCATGTGCTTGTGTGTATTTCTGTGTGTGTGTTTGATGATCTGAGAGTGGGAGAAAAATTAAAAGGCTGATTATTAACATGCAGCAGTGAATATACATTATAGCTTAAGGTACTATACGAAATGTTTTAATTCTGTCAACAGCTGACAGACAAAGAAGCTAGTTCTCTGTGACAAAGTCAAAATCACAAGTAAACGGAAGCTCTCTCTCCATGATTTGGGTCAAAAATGAGAGCTGTTGTGGCCCCGCTCCTGAGTCCTGGCTGCGGTCCTTGTGCCCATGAAAAAGGCCCTTTACAGAGCGCCTTCCTGTGAAAAGCGGGGGGTGGAGGGGGTGGAGGTGGGGCTTGAACATACATAAGAGGCTAAGACAGTCCGCCAGTCCAATTTGGCACAGCATCACCAGACAATTTGCCGTTCGCTTAACATATACAGGGAATGTGATTGGACCTTTACGTTCATTTAGACCCTCTTTTTCCACTCCTGACGCTTGTTAAACAATAATCCCCTTGGATCGGCCCTTCTTTTGGAAGACTGTCAGTGATGAGCACAGGCAGGTTACTCAGAACTTTATCCTTGATGTCGGATGAGGACAACGTGACCGGGATCCAGTCCCAGGGCTTGGTCCTGCAGCCTGCCTGGGACTACCTTCATCGGAACCACCATGACCTTCTGAGGAGCCCTCTGTTCCCTGTAGTCCTCTCCGTCTCCACGTACTTCCTCCTGGTTGGTATTTACACTGTGCTCGACTTGCTTGCTCCCACCTGGCCTTGCGTCAACCGCTACAGGCTCCATCCTGACAGACCCATCACCTGGCCCAATATCTGGACCACCCTTGCCGTAACCATCTATAACCATCTGCTCTACATCTTTCCCGCTGCAGTCGCCCAATGGTTGTGGAGGCCACCCACACCGTTGCCCTACGAGGCACCCACACTCTGCAGCTTCCTTCTGGGCATCCTCGGCTGCATGGTGGTCTTTGACTTCCAGTATTACCTTTGGCACCTGCTGCACCACCGCGTACCATGGTTGTACCGCACCTTCCATGCCGTGCATCACCAGTACAACCAACCTTTCAGCCTTGTCACACAGTACCTGTCTGGCTGGGAGTTGTTCAGCGTGGGATTCTGGGCGACGATTGACCCCATCCTGCTCCAATGCCACTGCCTTACAACATGGGGCTTCATGGTCTTCAACGTCTATGTCTCCACCGAGGACCACTGCGGATACGATTTCCCATGGGCCATGCATAACCTGGTGCCCTTTGGCCTGTGGGGTGGCGCGCCCAAGCATGATGCTCACCACCAGCGGCCCAACACTAACTTCGCCCCATTCTTCTCTCACTGGGACTGGCTGGGGGGCACCCACACTGTGCCAAGTCCCTCGAGCCACGCTGCCACGGGAGAGCCAGACGAGGTGCAGGGGAAAAAAGACTAAAGAACTGGAATGAATCTCTCATTGACTCTGTCACTCTCTTACTCAAAGTGCCTCTTTTGTACCTGCTCTCAGTCCAACACAGACCACTTTCTCTCTTTTCCGTCTGTCTTTTCTGTCTTTTTGATACTATTATACCCTATTTTGATGTCTTTTCCCTAACAGAGCATGGATTTTAAGAGCTGATTATAAGTCTAACACTTGACTATCTGGTAAGTTGTTGAGAAGGACAATCTCTTACGTATGTTTGTGCAATGATAATATAGATTCTCCTGTACTGTTGTGCATTCATCTCTTAGTCAAAGAGATTTCCCATTTCATGTGCTGGTGGTAATGTCTTTATGGCATTCTCAGGTCACTTTCCACACATTTCTGAGCTCTTTTTGAGTATTTGCCGATGGTGTGATCTGTCGGAGGAATTACACACACGGTAGCACGTACATTGTCCCTCTCTCCCTCCTCAGCACTGACCCTCTCACTCACACGCATGAATAGCAGTCTTTTAGCTGCACCCCAATGATGCGTGGGCGCAATACTAATCTATCGTCCCCTCTTTAAACCAAATGCTCCCACTGGAAGAGACTCCCAAAAAAGACAATACCTTTGTGATACAACTGTGAAAATAAAAATGTTTTAATTATGTCAGGTGTGATTCTTTGATGTTTTTCCTGTGACTTTCACATTTTAGAATAAATCAAAGTCTTGTGGATGTTTTAAATTTTTAAAAAAATGTAAATTGAATACATTTCTTATGGGGTTCTGACTACTTCATCTTTGTAGAAAAGTGTGTTGTCTTACTTATATGAGATATAACTTGCATTTCTGCTAACAAACCAACAGAGGTCCCTTTCGCTCACAAATAAGAGCAGCAAGGCAACAAACTCCATATCATGCCAAAACAGTAGCTTCTACATTGCTAACTTACACTGATAAATCTAAGGACATTTTTCTATTTGTTTAGGCACATATCTGATGCTATCACACAGGTAACAGTGTGTCACAGCACTGCGGTGGAGATCCAGTCCCACTCTGTGTGACTCTCTTTGTTTGCGTTCAACTAGTATCAACAGCAGCAGTCATAACTGGTTTGGTGTGTTTCTGCTTTACAAGGGAAATGACTGTCGCAACAGGTTGTTCTTCTTTTAGAAGCGACTGCCTATGTGTGTGGGTCTTAAAACAGAATTGAATAAACAGACTTTATCCACATATTTGGTAATGGCATGAGTCTTTCTCATTATCAGCAATACATCTCAAATCACTGGAAATAATTTGGGTAGTTCAAGTAATCATCGTCAATCATCACCATCAAAAGGCTAATTTCATAAGGGGGTAACTTTATTTCACCTGGCCCTATTTCCTGTTTTTGTGTCTAAGTCAGCATGCATCTACATGATGTTAGAAAAAGTCAAATGATTGTGTTAGTCTGACTAAAACTGGACTTTTAGAATACATGCAAACATTTTATTACTGAGTTGAATTTCTTGAAGTTGGACTAATACACCTAGATAATACGGTTGGGGATCAATTTACTCTTTCATATGCTTGCCTCAGTTGGACCTGAGCTAGCCGAGGCGTTCTGCGCACTGGGCTTTGACCTGGAAGTTGAGCAGCATAAATTCATAGAAGAAAGCCAGGAAAAACAAAAGAAGAAGAAAAGAAAACAAAACAGGACAAAGGTATTAACATACCGAGTGCAATAGCAGGAAGCACACATTTTTTAACAGAAATTGACATCTCCAAACACACCAGACTCATTTCAATTAACACTCATTTTAGCATGCAACTGGATGAATTAAGAGGTTTATTTTAACAAAACTAGAATTGGTGATTGTTGGAACAATGGAGAAATGAACCAAGATGGATTTATTTTAGTTTTATTTTGTTTCTGTCAACTTTGAATTAAGTGTGCTGGAAGATGATAAAATTACAGCTTATTTAAAATTACAGCTGGTGGGTTTGGTGAAAGTAATTTTTAGGGCTTTTTCTTGCTAAATATAAAGGATCAAAAGGTCTGTCTCTGTATGGTCCTTTTCATAATGTTGTCAGACACTTAAAATAACAATCTGAGTCTGTCAGTGGTTAAACCAAGCACTTTTAGTAGATGTAAATTGAAGGTGCACAATTTCTCATTAACGTTACAATGCAGCCTTCTCTTTTCTCTTTTGCAGTGACCTTGCTCCATACTCGACCCATTTAAAAAAAAAAAAAAGAAGCTGTTCCCATTAGTTACTTGGACAAAAAATCATGTTAAAATCAGATCGAAATTGAAAAATACCAACATTAACCTTTAATATAGGGGTTAAGTTTGAACAACTGTAATTCTGCATTATCAGAAATTAACAATCTCATATGCTTTTATACAAATCTAAAAATGTTCCTCTCTTAGTCATGTGGGAACAGCGTTGTTGCAATTTACCAGAAACTTAAAGGTGTACCACATATATTGCATCAGGGAAATACCGTCTGCAACACAAACCACCACACATATATGCATGTGAAACTGCAGAAGTAAAACCACTGATACTCTTTTTCTCTAACCATAATAACAGCCAAAATATTTTATTAAAAAAAGACCTTGAAAGAACATAATTTTAAATATGTCATCATGTTAATTAGGTATAAATCAAGTTAAAGTTAAAAACGACAGGAGATGACCTAGAAAAAGTGCTTAAAATGTGTAATAATCTTAAACAATAATTTTAAACATCATTGTGACAACTATGAATATAGTTTTTCCCTGGCTTTTCTCTTTTTTCCACAAGACATTTTTGCTAGTCTTTTTTTAAAAAATTATTTTCTAAATCTATTATTATCTTGAAATTTGTGGAACATTTCTTACCAAGTTACTCGTTGCCTTTTTCCTCGTGTTTCTGTAAAACCAATTCACAAAACATTCAAAGGTTAAAATACAAATACAAAAAAGTGATTTTGCTCCAGGTTTCAATGGGTTCATAAAAATTGAGCCAATGTGCTCAGGTTTCTTAAGCAACATATGATTTCCGAACTGCTACACATCACAACCACTGTCGGCCTGTATAAATATTATTCACAGTATTCTAACTTTTCCCATGATGTTTTATCAAACCATCACAAATACAATCCACTGCATTGTTAAACACATATGCTCAGTTTGATAATGGTGTTGGTGTTTGCTCTGGTCACATTGTGGAACTGTGTAAATGTAACACAGCCAGGGAGTGGCTCAGTCCCCAACATGTGAAAAGAAGGTATTCCACTCAGAGTGCTGACAAAGGGTAAGACGACACTCACACAACAATCATTTACCTCGTGAAATGGCCTGCAGCTCAGCCTCAACCAACCGGTCATCCAACAGGAAGCTGAATCAGTTTACAGCATGTGTGCACATACCTGGGGGAGGGGGAGGACTCATAGGGCTATTGCTCCAAACACAGCAGGGCAATTACTCCTTATCATGAGATAAAAGACTGGGAGCATACCATTTGGTTTACAATAGCCCTTTATCTACATTGTATTGTCTTTGTGTAATTCAAAAAAAAAATGTGTGACTGAAACAGAGCTTCAAGTTGATTACAAATCAAGAGACAGGAGAGAAAAGTCAGCTATTTTATATATATTTATATATATAAAAAGGAAAGTTATTGTGCATCCTTCTAAGTTCTTTTTTTATTTTATTTTTTTATTTTAACTGTTTTTCTTGTCTAGTTTTGTTTTCTGTGATTGTGTCACTCATTTTATAATATATATATATATATATATATATATATATATATATATATATATATATATATATATATATATATATACATATAATATTAAACATTATTCAATGCATTATCTGTTGGAGGGGTTGTTCTTTAGCACTGTTGCAAGCAATGGTTTGATTTAAAATGTTCCCTGCCTACATTGTATTTACTGTATGTCACTCACTGAAAATAATAAAAACATAACATCTAAAAAAAAAAAATAAATAAATAAGTAAAGTTTTTGTGTGTTTAAATAAAAATAAATGAGAAAGCAAGCTGTGTGGCTTGTATGATTTCCGTGTTTTGGGTGAAACGTGGCGCGACACTGAAACTTTTGGGAGGATGACCTGTTTTTTGTCATCCTCCCAACATGTCTCATCACGCTCTGGAACATTCTTTAACCCCCTCCACTCTGACTCTCTTTTCTCTGGCTGCTCCTTCAGATAAAAGTATGGTTAACAACTCTGTAAACATTAAAATACTTGTTTGAAAAATGCATTTGCTTACTTTCTGACACTAAAAGCAGACTCAACACATTCCAGAAATTCCTCAGATTTACATGAGAACATTCCACAACAATGAGTCCATATCCCTCTCTGTGAGATTAAAGTACAGCCAGTGACTCGCTTGGCACAGGAACTCAACTTGATTACGCAACATTAAGAGGAGTTTCACAGAAAACTGGATCTATAGCTTTTTCATTTATTTAAGAAACTATGTAACAATGGCACATATTTCCTCATTACACACATGAAAACAAACACTTAAACACATGAAGTTAAAAATGGCAGGATAAACATGTTGGCTGCAGAAACAGACCATAAAAATAAACAGGAATAAATATTAAGGAAGTCCTGTTGTTGTTTGAGTTAACGTTATGATTCTCTTTTGTGCTGTTACTCTGCACACATTATAATTTGGCTTTTTTTATTCCTCATGTTCAGTGCAGTGAACAGGTCAGTCAAAAGTCTTATGAAAATCCACATTTTGTCCAGCCAAGAGGACCAAATGTCAGTCTTTAATAGGCCTTCCATCATATATATACTTAAAAATATGGATTCATGCTTCACACAAAACAGCAGTTCATAATGAAGTCATATACATCTTAAAATGTCCTCCAACTATCGTCACCTTCACATCTTTGATTATCTGAAATTAGCCTAATCAGCAAAAGAAAAGTTACTATTGCATGTTTCCGCAAACTACGATTTTAAGGACCCCTCGCTGTGTTTCAGCAGTATGTTAGCCCCCAAACGTGGGTGTGTTTTAGGGACCAGATGCTGTGTTTCCAGCAGCTTACCACCAAAACATGGGTATTTTTTCGATATGTTTTCTGCAGATCAAATGTGGCGCTATATTTTTAGGAGCTTGTCTGTGAGTTTCCAGCAGCTTTTAACCCCTAAACATGGGTGTTTTTAAGTGACCAACTGCTGTTTTGTCCAGCGGGGACAGTGTCACTAAAAGAAAGTTATTATTAACTAGGATATCGCTGTTTTACATGCTGGGATTTTGCACCCAAAACTGTGAATTTCAAACCAAAAAGTATCCTCTTCCTAACCACAACCAAGTGGTTATTGAAAAGTTTCACCAAAACCACTACATAATAATAACGTGCAAATGTAACATATCTGTGGTTTGTGGAAACATAGAATGCCAGAATTTTTCAATTTTTCTTGATGATTGGGTTGCTGAGGCTACCTGGTTATGACTGATGGGCCTTATGTCCATAATTACAGACCTATCCACTGTGTCAGTGCCACAAGGTCTGTGCAGTACCCTGTTTTTTCTCATCACACCAGTGTGCAAGCACGGGCACGATGCACGATATCCCATCAAAGTCTTTCTTTGCTCGCATTTATCCACCTTATCTCTAACAGCTGCTGCTCTGCGTGTTTCCGCTATCTGACACATATGACTTGCTCTTCCTGGAGTATTTCATGGAGCTGAATGACACTCTCATCCTCTCCACAGTCCGGCTGCTCCTGCACAGCAGAGTGTTCTTCACGTGGTTCCTGAAGTCCTCCGACACAAAGTAGTAGATAAACGGGTCTAGGCAGCTGTTGAGGCTGGCCAGGCATAACGTGGGAGATGTAGAAACCGTACCCATTGTTTTATCACTCCATCTTTTAGCAAAGAGTAGTGCACCACCAGCATGATGTTACTGGGGATGAAACACACCAGGAATGTCACCAGGACAGTCACGATCAGCACAATGGCTCTCTGGCGGTTCTTTGCCGCAGTGCTATCATCCATGCTGTTCCCGAGAGCTCTGAGCAGAAGAATGTAGGCCACAACGATTATGATACAGGGAACAAGGAACACAACCAAACCCATGAAGATGAAGTAGTAGTAAGGCAGCTGCACGTCGGGGAAAGGATTCAGGGGATCACGTATGATGTTAACGTCATGGCAGGTGGTGATGTTGGGGTCTTTTAGTCTGGCGGTGTGGTTGTATAGGTACAAAGGCGTGCTGGTGAGCCAGATGAAAGCCCAAATGGCAACGCAGACGCCAACAGCCACTTTGTTGTTCTTCCTCTGCTGGGACAGAGGGTGAGCCACCACCCAGTACCTCTGCACGCTGAGGCAGGCGATGAAGAGCACCGAGCAGTACATGTTCCCGTAGAAGAAGCTCACTAGTACTTTGCACAGCGGCTCTCCGTAGATCCAGTCGTTGCCGTTGAAGTGGTACGCTATCTTTAAGGGGATCCAGATGACGAAGAGCAGGTCCGCCAGAGCCAGGTTAGCCATGTAGATGGAGGACGGGTGCTTCTTCTTGGTCCGGAAGAGGGAACACCCAGATGGCCATGCCATTGGCAGGAAGTCCCACTGCAAACACGATGATGTAGACAATCGGGAGGAAGACCGTGGTCAGGTTGCTCTTCAATGTGTCAGAAGTTGCCCCGGTCCACAACAACTTGATTTGAGTTTGTAGGGTCCTTAATCCCGATAAAACCTCGTCCTTTACCTACAATAATATGACAAAATTGAATTAAGGCTGACATGATCATTTACAAATGAATTATTCCACCAGACAAAAATACAAATTGGGAACTATTTTTGGTAACTAGACATCTATCAAACAAAAATGTTAGAAATTTCCTGGGTCCTGCTTTCTAACATCATCAGTTTTCTTGTGTTACATTATGAAATGTCCAAAACATTGCAGGAAATTATGAAAAAAGGTGACAAGGAAAATACCTAGAAATACTTTAACAAGAGGGGAGGATTATTATGAAATTATCCACAAAAAATCAAGAAGACTATATTTATGATATAATAATTTTATATTTAAAACATAATAAAATAATATGAAACAAACACACATCTTTAATTTTCAGCACTTTTTTGGTAATTTTCTGGATGCCTTTGCCCATATTTTTTGAAAGAAATCAAAACAATTTGCTCAAGTTTCAAAGGGTTGAAAGTGAGAGTTCGTCATTTTTTTTCAGCTTTATTTCATTATAAAATCTGCCATCTAACAAACTGGTTTAGGTTTAGGACAGTGCAAGTAATTTGAAAATGACTGTTGGCCAGTGGTGCTGTTAGGCTGTCTGAGGTTTCAGTACTTTTATTATTAGCCTCAGATCTAAATATAAAAGTTGAATATATTTTTTTAGAACATGCACAATATATCCTCTTTTCCACTTCACAAAAAAACTACACCTGGCTTTTGTAGGTTATAAGAAAAGTTAAAATCAGCATTAACATGTGGGTCAAATGACTTTGCAGTATTCACAAGTATATTTTAACCTATGGCTCTGATCAGCAGTGATGAAAATACAATTCCCGGTAAAAGCACTGATTAAGGCCCCTTTACCGGCGAGATGCAATGAGGCACCACCACAAAATATCGCCCATCTCCGCCCAAACAGCAGCAAAACATAGTTCAAAATAGTCTTCATTTAGCTGGAAAGAGAGACTGAATAAGAGATAGAAAAAAGAAGCAACCACTGAAACATTTTCACTAGCCTCCATGCTGCTTTCTATTGTATACTAACCTGTTTTCTGGCCTGTAACGTCAAACATGACACACCAGTTAAAATAACAAACACAAAGACATATTTGTCTGCTGTAGAGACGTGTGCATGGCTCTAGTCTTCCAGCAATGAAAATGCTATGCCTTTATTTAACCAGTTTTTCCACCTGTAAAAAATTTGTGCAACAATCTGTCATTTTGTTCATACTTACACTTGAATAAATGTACTTAGTTACATTACACCACTGTTGACACTGGCTATTTTTCCAAAGATAATATATATTTAATATTTTTAATAATATTATTTGTAAAGTATTCTGCACTCAATACGGATTACCAACAACTACTAATATTTTTCTCATCACAATTCATAGTGAACCCTTTAAAACCTGGATCAACATCTTTTACAAGCATTTAAATATTGGAAACCTTTTTTTTTTTTTCAAAAACTAGGGAAAAAAGAGCAAATTGGCATTAAATGTCCTAATATATACATATATATATATATATATATATATATATATATATATGTATATATATATAAATAAAACATGATGGGAAAATGACATAGCTAAAAAGAATAGAAAAAAACTTGTTATTGATATTTATTGATATTTATTATTTTATATTTCATTTTAGCACTTTTTCAGGTCATTTTCTGTTTTTTTTTTGTTACTTTCCTTTCCTTTTTGATTTTCCTAAGTTGAGATAATTCACTAATTATTTTTACATTTTTTTTCTTTAAGCTGCTAATTCCCTTCTTTCCATGTCAAAAAAAATAAGCCAATTGTCTCAGGTTTTAAAAGGTTGATCTGGAAAGTAAAAAATAAAAAAATAAAAAGTTCTTAAGGGCAAATAAGGTGCCAGAGTGCATTTTTAAAAAAAGCATCTAGTTATTATATATTATATTATTATATTATATATATCTATTTTGTGCGTGTTAAAAAAAAAACCAAAAAAAAAAAACCTAAGAAGTATCCCTCTGGGCCCCCCTACTGGGGCCCAGGCTAAGCCCTAGAAACGCCACTGCCATTTGCCCTGGAGTTTTTCCATAATTTTCATTTTATGCTAAAAGACTGTATTAATTAATGACAGAGTAATGTGTAAATATACTGTGCCCCTCACACAAATGACAATAAAACTAAAAACTATATCACTGAAACTATATCACAAAGGCAAGTAACATTTTTTCCCCTTGTGTTACGACGTTAGAAACACGATATTTGTATTAATAATTAATCTTGATATAAAGTATTTCCTCACGTCCTCATTTCCCAACTCTCCCGTGTATCTGGCAGCTGACCACCACCTTATGTCAAAAAACTATCTCGTTAAAAATCCTCTGTAATGATGAAGACAATGTTTCCATACATTTATCTTAATATACTCAAACATTAATGGGGTAGATCTGTGTTAAATCTCTCTTAGTATCAGACTCAAGTGTCTCATCTGGGTCGATATTGGAGCTCGCGAGCTCCTCGAACAATAAACTTCCGGTCTTACCTGAGGCATCTGTGGCAGAAAAGCAGAAGGAAATCAACAGCAGCGTCAAAAACCGAGTTACATCCATGTCTGAGCAGTTCACAAGCGCTCAGATCCAGTATGTGTGACAGTCTGCCTCCAACTACTTCTTATATGTCGAATTACACCAACAAGTACACTCTTCAAGGGCACACCCCGAGACTACCTGTTTGTACGCTGCCTGCGTCATCAGAGCCCCGCCCACCCTTTTTGCCCTATGGAAGTTTTCCAGCACACAAAAAAAATAAATAAAAAATAGTAATAATTACGGAAGCCCTAAGCGGACGTGTTATTTTTTTTTCACAAGCCGTTTTCTCGACATGATATAATGAGAGCCCATTTTTGGGGAACAAGATATTATCTCGTTATTTCGAGAAAACGGAGTTTGTTTTCCCGAGATATTATCTCGTTATCTCGAGAAAACAAACTTTGTTTTCACAGTTCGTCTGCACGTACCAAAAAGCACCGGAGCAACAGTATTTTTTCAGTATTTTTTTCTGTATTTTTTAATAATACAAATATTATTAAAAAATACAGAAAAAATGTAGAGAAAACTACACTTTTTATTTTTATAATTATATGCTTAAAAATATGTTACAGAAAAAAAAGATATATATTTGCACTCTCTTTTTTCTTGTTTTTGTTTTTTAATTTCCTTTTCGGTTTGCTTGTTTTCAGATTATTTTTTTGATAACATTTTACTTATTTCTTGCCCATTTTTGGGCCATTTTTGTTAAGCTGCTCATTGGCTTCTTCCCATTCACTCACGTTTCAAAAGGATAATGAAACATGGGGGGGAAAGGCAATGACCAACTTGACAAGAAATGTCACAGAAATGCCAGGAAAATAGTAAAAGGTGACAAGAAAATGAGCTGAAATTTAGTTTAGGGGAGGATTTCTCAAAAAATATTCAAAATGTAGAAAAAATGTCCACAAAACTATATTCAGAATTATAAAAGTGTACAATGGATGGATTCAAATGTAACATATTTGTCAGATAAACACTCATTTTGGGAACTCTGTTCCAGCACAGTTTTACCAGATAAGTTTCCAGATTAGTAATGCTGTTTACGCTGAAGTCCTACCCTGTCTGTGCTATTCAAATTAAAAATAGAATCAGATAATGTGTGCTTCTTTCTGGGTGGCAGGAGTGAAAATGAGTCATCCTCAGCATTGTTGTGTCATGATTTCTGAATGATAAAGGCAGTATAATTACAGGATGATTTTTTTTTTTTTTACCTGGGCAATTATTACGTTTTCTGGTTGCAGATTTGTTTTTAATTTAGTCTGTTTCAATATTAATTTTACATATTTTTTTCTTTTTTGGAATTTGTGACTTTTGATAGTCATTGCTGATAGTTGTTTAGTTTTGTTGAATTTGTTGCTATCATATGTGTATTTCCCTTTGGCCCACTGAATGTGAATCCAGGGCATTGCTTAACATTTGTGCCAAATCCTTATGGTGTTCTTGAGATATCGTGTTCACTATATTACAATGACCTTGACCTTTGAACTATGACCACCAAAATGTCATCAGTTCATTGTTGAGTCCAAGTGGACATTAGTGCCAAATTTGAAGAAATTCTCTCAAGGTGCTCTTGAGGTACTGCGTTCACAACAATGGGACGGATGAACAGATAAAACATAATGCGTGCGGCCTCAGCTATCACCGCTGCAGAGGCATAAAACAGAACAGCCTACTGCAGCAAAAAAAGACCATCATCACAAAAATTTAGCTTGTAGATGTATAACATATCCTGAGAGCCCACAACCAGGTTCAAAACATTTCATAAATAATATTACTTCCCATAGCAGGAAAGAGAATATATCTGAGACTTTTAGAAATTAAATATAAGACTTTTTTAATACCTTTTAAGACCTTCTTTAGGGAAACGAAGTACAATGCTTTTTGAGACTTTTCAAGACATGAAGACCGTGTGACAGGCTGTACATTGTACCTTTACTTTTATTGGCAAACTTTAAAATATATTTATGCAAATAAAAATGATTAGTACAAAAACGCACTCGATATACACATACATTATGCCAAGCTTGTGTCATACATCATGCTAAACCAGGGTCTAAATCTCTTCATGGCACATCAGAACACTGACGAGAGAAAATCATAGCGTGGACTTTAAAAAAAAATCAGATACATGAAAAAAAAGACCAAAGTTCAATCATTTATGTCTCAAGGAAATCCAATAAAACTGCAGAAGACTGCATCGAGCAAAGTGCATTAAATATCAGCTGTATTACCAAAAATATTTACAAAAAAAAACAACAGTAACTTAGATAGCTCAAAGCTTCAGTGAGGTACAAATTTCCTCCAGAGACAGAAAAAGTCGCTGTAAAGAAATCTCTGATTTGAGAATTAGCTTAAAAAAACGAACGCAGCACTAGCACTCGGTGCTCTGAGTGTTCCCTGAATTGGACGTATACGTGCTGCTCTTCTTGGAGTACTTGAGGGCGCTGAAGGAGACCTTCTTCCTCTCCACTGAGCGCTCGCTCCTGCAGAGAAACGTGTTCTTGACGTGCTCTCTGAAGTCCTCGGAGATGAAGTAGTAAATGAAAGGGTCGATGCAGCTGTTGAGACTGGCTAAGCACAGGGTGGTGATGTAGAATCCGTACAGCGTGTTGCTGGATCCACCTAACAGGAGGATGTAGTGCACCAGCAGCATGATGTTACTGGGAGTGAAGCACACTAAAAACATCACCAGCACAGTGATGATTAAGACGATGGCCTTTCGTCGCCTCTTGGCGATGGTGGGGTCCGCCATGCTGTTCCGGAGAGCCTTGAGCATGAGGACGTAGGATATGATGCACACAATGGTGGGAGCCACAAATCCAAATGTCCCCATCGTCAGGAAGTAGCCCGCTGCTATTTTCTTCTGGCTGGGCTTGGTGACATCATGGCAGGTGAGGATGTTGAGTTCTCTAACACGGACCTCCTGGTCGTACAGGTAGAGCGGGATGGTGAGAAGCCAAACCACCACCCAGATTGTTACGGAGAGGGCGACAGCCACTTTGTTGCTCCTGTGCTGCTGAGAGAACGGCTGGATCACGGCCCAGTAACGCTGGACGCTTATGCAGGCGATGAAAGCGATGGAGCAGTACATGTTGCTGTAGAAAAACGCCACCAGCACTTTGCACAACCCCTGTCCGTAGATCCAGTCGTTGCCGTTTAAGTGGTATGCTATCTTTAAGGGGACCCAAATGACGAAGAGCAGGTCAGCCAGAGCCAGGTTGGCCATGTAGATAGAAGATGGGTGCTTTTTCTTGGTCCGGAACAAGAATACCCAGATGGCCAAGGCATTGGAGGGAAGTCCCACAACAAATACAATGATGTAGATGATTGGGAGGAAGATGCTTGTGAGGCGACTGCTCAGGAAGTGTTTGGCCTGGGAGCTGACCAACACGCCATCGCTGGTCTCTGTAGAGGGGAAGCCTCTATTATCTGTTTCATATGAAAAGCAGAAGTGCAACAAGTTTGAAATAAATACAGGAACATTTTACAAATTTAGATAGAGAGACAGAGACAGCTTTATTTATCCCAAATGGGCAATTCTGTTTACAGTCGACCAGTCGCATAAAACAGTAAAGACAGTATAAAACACACACAGTCAACAGCAGCATTCAAACATAGCCATGTCGGCGCGATAGACTGACAGATGGAGAACCTGAGCATAGCAGCAACAACACATACTGTAGATCACTGCATGGGCAAAAGACTCAGCCATAAAGCTACCCAACACATACCGTGACAAGAATAAAATAAATAAATACATAAAACATGCTGCTCCCAAGATTTACTGCACTGACCCTTATGACCATAAGTTACTGCTGTCAGCAGCATTTAAAAGTCTGATGGCGGAAGGAATAAAATAATTCGAATATCTGTTAGTTTTCCTTAGAGGGGCAAGATCCAGAGGGGATCAAAGAGAATTCACAAGAGAGATCATGGTCAGACTGACTAAATTTGCCCTCAAGTGAAGCTCAGATATACTCAATCAGTGGTGAATTAAGTTTTCAGACCTTTAAAGGGGTAGTTTGGATTTTTTTTAAAGTGGGGTTATATAAAGTACTTATCCAAAGTTAATGTATTACTGCAGAGGTCAGTCAGCATACCCCAAGTTTGGAGAGGCAGGCTGGAGTCTGACATGGAAACTAAGCAATGTACTGCTGGTGAGGGGTGGGGGACAGCAAAAAAAAAAAAAAAAAAAAAAAAAAAAAAAATATAATATATATATATAATATATATATATATCTATCTATATATATTATAACAAAATTTTATAAAATAAATGTTTTCTATCCCAATAAAAAAATAAATTATAACAAAATACTAGCTTTCAGTGTAATAACAGTATTTTCTCTGTTAAAGTGTTTATGACGCACCATTAACAACCCGAACTATGCTCTCGTCAAAGCTGCCAGACTGCATTAAGAACAACAGTAATTTTAGCTAAATATATAAGCTGCATAAGCTGCTTCAAACAATTTGTTAGTTTTTGTGTTGTTGTGTGATTTTGGCGAAATATGAACTAAACCTTTTAAACAGCAAAGTCAAACAAGAACACAATCACATGAACTGTTCAAAGGCAGCAGTAGACGAGCAGCCCCTGTGTTCAACAAGCTCAAATCACTGTTTTTCTCAATGAAGTCTCGCTTTGAAGAGAGTGAGATAGTGAAAATACTATTAATATAGTGCTCACTAAAACTGACATTGAGATTTCTAGGTGGGATTTTTTTTATGTGGCTAAAATACATTTTATTGCTGGACTGCATTCACAGCAGTACATTGCATTCATGTTGCACTCAGGCCTCTTTCTCCAAACTGGGGGCGTGCCAACTGACATTTACTGTTAATAATATACTGTCTATGGACAAATTTCAACCCTACAATAAAAAAAAAAAGGAAAAATAAGGGACTATCCCTTTAACACTTTGAAACTGGATATATATTTTATATATATTTATAATGATCAAAATTGCACGTTTGAAATTATGTTACAAATTGTTATGATTTTAAAGTAGTTTTCCAGGTCATTACCTTGTTGTTGTTGTTGTTTTTTTAAACTGACTTTTTTTTTTTTTTTAAGGTAATTTTCTTGTACTTCTTACTAATTTCTTTCTTTAGTTGCTCGCTGCTGTCTTCTCATGTTTTGAAAGAAATTGAGCTAATTTGCAAAAGTTTCAAAGGGTTAACCAAAGCATTGTTGAAATGTAACGTTTCAATGTATCCGCCACATAATGTGCAAATGTTTGTGGTTTTGCAAAAACTTGTGCAGCATTTATTCTGTTGATTGTTTTGTTCATTTTTACTAAGATTTTTGGACTGTCTTGCACCATAGGAATAAAACATATGAATATTTTACTGACTGATGATTTGACCGACTTACTGAGTTTATTTAGATTAAGAAGGTGTAGAATTTTCTCCATACATAAAGGAACATTTAATCCTCCAGTTTCATACATTACATTCAAAATCAACACATCTGGAATAGGGGTCGACCACTATTGTTTTTTGGGGGCTGATAACAATACAGATTATTAGTAGTTAAACAATAACTGATATTTGGAACCAATATGCATTTACAATAAAAATGAAAAGAATTTGGAATATAACAAACTCCAACACAAAACTTTATTTAAATGCCTTTAGCAAACATTTAATCAAAACTGAACCTTTCAACATCATACACAGCATGTTCCCAGCATTTATTTTGTAATAAAGTCAAGTGAAAATGTAAATAAAAAAAGAAATAAAAATAGCTCCCTGAGGTTTTAGTAAGAGTTCCTTCCATGCTGACACTTTATTTGCACTTTTTAATTATTTAGTTTTATCAGCAATCATTAAAATAAAATGCCAACACAGATAATCTTAAAAATGCCAGATATCATCCCAAATAATCAGCCAGGCTGATAATCAGTTGTTCCCTCACCTAGATGTAAATAATTTCACTTACAGGAAGGGGATAAAAAAAAAAAAAAAAAAGAATAAAAACAGTCATGTGTAAAGTAACTAAAGTTATCAGATCAATGTAGTGGAGCTAAAAAAAAAATACTATTTATGGAGTAAAAAATAAATTTCCCTCTGAAATGTAGGCTAGTAGAGGTATAAAACAGCATAAAATGTAAGTACAAGTACCTTGAATTTGTACTAAATTAGGGTGCAGTAGTAGAGTCAGTGTTTTCTGCTTTGTGATACTTCATTGTACCACTGGACTCTTTCAGCTGTGATCACTTTGACCTTCTCTCTACTTCCATTTCGTCTTGTGAACATGACTCATCTGCATTATAACTATCCGCTTTACATAAAAACTTTGTTATAGTGTGATCAAACTACCTCTGACAAACTAATCCAACCTATAGGAACCCAAAAACCAAACACGCAGGGCATACATTCGACATATGCTCTACAATAAAGCGCTCTGTGGATCCTTATCATATGTTATCTGAATGTTCAGACAATTACAACCAACAGATATGAAAAAAAAAGAACTGAAACGTTACCTGTGGACAGGCAGCTGTGCACGCAACATAAAAACAGGAACAGGTGAAGCCATGGCGTCCTCACGGCCATGACCGCAGAGAGTAATATGCAGTATGTGCCGGGTGTGTCTGCTCCGCTCTATGTCGGTGTTTAAACTGGCATGTCTTCTTCACCCAGACGTTTTACACACCTGCGTGATGTCACCGTGTCCGAGTCACATGACCGCGCCTACGCAGGGCAGGTTCACGTGCTGTTGGGAGGTATTAAAGATGCCTTTTTGTCACAAAGGCAATTCTAGGTTGAGGTTTTGGGGGGTAAAATTAGCCCTAAGGGACTATTTGGTGCATTTTACGCGCTTTCCCTTTTTTCATTTTTTGGGTATAATTTTGGATACGTTCATGCATATGGCATACATTTTTGGCAGGATTGTGTATTTTTGTTTAATCTTAGAATTTCCAGCTCAGCTCCAACAGTAAATCTAAAATACACAGCGGACACTAAATTGTTACATCTAGTGCAAAAGATGCTCCACTTAAACCCATTCAAAGTGCAAATTTTGATCCCATAGCCACCGAAGCATTAAAATATCCTTTTTTTTTTTTTTTTTTTTTTTTTTTTTTTTTTTTTTAATTTCTGGTTGTCATCCTGGGCTTTTGCTTAGCAATTTGTCATTTTTACGATTTTCAGTGTATTTGGCATATGGAGAAAATACATGCTATTTTCCACTAGGTGCACTGTCACAATCAGTGTTGCTGCTTATCACTGACATATCCCAGGCTTGGTGAAAAGAAAGAAACACAGTGGCATCATGAAAAAAAGTACTGATGTTAGTTTAAAAAAAAACTGATTTTGAGGCTCGCATTTTGTGTGCAGAGGGGTATGAATGTGAGTATTTGACACCACACAAAAAATAATAATGTATAAAAATCAGTGTTGCTGCTGGTCATTGACATACCCTTGGCTGTAATACAAAAAAATCTACTTAGTTTGCTGCATATTGAAAATAACTCATTTTTTGTGGGGTTTTTTTTTAATCTAAAAACATAGTGGCATCATGACTAAACCTGGCATTTAAACGGTTACAATTCTGAAAATTAATGAATATTTGATATTTATGATTAGTACTGATATTGGTTAAAAAAAGAACCCAATTAAAGTAGAAATTCATATTAATGTATAATATTTTTTCCAAGCTTGATTATGAAAAGCACATTTTGTGTGCAGAGTGATATGAGTGTGTGTAATATTAAAGCAGGCCCTAAGGGGTTGATATTTTTCTGACAAAATTGAAAAAACATTTCCCACATGCAAATGAAGCGAATGTTTTTGTTGGACGGGCTGCAGCAGGAACAAGTTGCAGCAGGTTTCAAATGAGACAAGTGCCCTCTGCAATGATTGACTTGAGGTATTAGTACTTTACCTGTTTTCATTTCATGCTACATCACACTACATTTCAAAGGCTAATATTGTACTTTTTACTCTGCAACAATAATTTGACACATTTTATTACTTTACAGAGATTATTTATTCAAAATATATATCAGTTAATGATTTATGATATATTATGACGGATTGAATTACTCAGGCTAATACACAGTAGTTTAAATTAGCCCATTTAAGTGATTAACAAATATAATGCATCAATAATAATAATCTAGCAATATATACTGTATATATGCTGCTCTGAAATTGGCCATTCTACATTTTTCTTTCTGTATTTGCTTTTTCTTTTGTACTTTTACGTCAGTACAGTATGAATTTGGAACTTTTACTTGCAACAAAGTATTTTTTACACAGTACTGCTGCTGTTACTAAAAAGATACATCTTCCACACTGACTTCAGAATACATGTCATTTATAAAATAACAAGCATAATAGGACCAACAGGAGCATTTCCTTAAATATGATATAATTAAGATCACGGCTGGGCCCACTTCTGTTTTCTCCTTCATTACCTGTGACCTTATGAAGAATGCAGAACAGAAGCTACTTCATGCCTTTATATGTGAAAATATGCACAAGGGTGAGTGTGTGCAGCCTGTGTGATGCGGCGTGCTATTATTAAGTGCAGTGTTAGAGTTTGGTTACTGTGTGGTTGCCCAAATAGACGCGTCTTTGTTCACTGTTTCCTAATGATGAAAAACGTGCGTTGTCATCCATCATGCAGACTGTCCCAGTGTGACCCTCTGTTTTATGTTCTTGATCAGAATTTGATAATGACCCCTGAAAAATTGTGATTGGCAATTTTTTATTTTTTAATTTTGTGATTTGACAGTATCATAAGAATATTGAAAGAAAAATAAGACTGCTTCAAAGAAGTGAAATAAACTACAGAATAGCCAGCTGTGTTGGCTGGGATTGATATTCAATGCTATTTATTCAGTCAGTAGTTCCTTTACACTATGACAAGATTTCTGATTATGTGAATAGTACACAGTGAGAAAGCGGTAGTTGAGGTCAGATTCTATCCTTCAGGTTACCTTTAATTAACAGAACAGTGGCGCTATCTGCTGGAGGAGAAAAGAACCTGAACAATGGTGCAACAGCCTCATATATGATACACTTTAAGTACTTCACAATTCCGACCAGCAGAGAGCAGCATGAAACAAATATGCATTGGTTACCTTTAAAACACTATTACAATATTATATTCAGAGACCAAAAGTGGTAACAAAAAAGGTAGTAAAAATATATTTCTGAGTACAAAGTAAAACACGAATGACAGCTTTGCAAAGGTGAAACATAAGTGCTTTGAAATACGCTTTTTAGCAAAAAATACATATTGAAAAATACACAAAAAGACAAAATAGAAAGCAATTTGCTTCCATTAAATGTAATACCAACATGTTATCTTGCAGTTTATAAGCTCTTACATATATACAGTGCAAAAATAAAAGCATTTCATAGTATCAAATGTTCAGCGACATTGTTCTAGAAAACACATTCTTATCTAATCTCACTTTCTTCCTTCCTTCTGTCCGTTTTTTACTTTATTTATAAGTCCAAAGGCATGTGCGTCTGCCATGGCACATTGTTATGAAACCAAGAGTTTTAAGTATTTCTTTTGGCATGATAGGTTGAATTATCCTCCCCTTATTTTAATCAGGAAATAATATACAGATAGATAAACTCTGCAGATTAACTCTGTGTTCTTTAGCTCCTTTTACTTGGCCTTCATAATAAAATATTTCTTAAAATCACAGGTAGGAGTCAGTTAAGTCACTTTGAACGGTTAACTTTTAAATGTCAATTAACTGCCGGAAGATTTCTAACCATTTACACGTCAGTCTACAGGTTCATTTTTACTCCTTGGTTAACTGCAGTAAATCTGAACCGGGCTAAGTAGGAGCTAAAGTTAGTTAACTAGTGTTGCAAATTCTGCAATTTACAGCTAATAATGCCATTCTCACCCAACAACGTTGCTTTGGAAATATTGTGCCCATCCTCCAGTTATCCCCAAGCTCACCACATTGAGCAAGCAGTTCAGTTTTGAGCTGCAAAGCCCATTTGTTTACTGTGCTCTCACTGTTACCATGGTCGCCACTGTTAGCACTGTCAGCATGTCTTGTGATGCTAACATAGTCAACAATGCTATAGGGATTTTGTGGTCAAAATGAAGGTGTATACTGATTGGGTCAAGCTGGAATGGGCATTATTTCCTGTAGCAATGTGCTCCGGCACCTCGGCAGCTTTACCAGCTGATTGCCTAATGAGCTTCACCTCAAAGATTGGGCGATGGGTATTACACTTAGTTGCTATCACAGTGTTGAGGTATACCAGGATATACCAGAGTATATGAGTGAGGGTATACCAGAATAGACTACGGTAGTAGTAGTTTATTTTTGGGCCATTTATGGTATAAGACTTATATATATATATATGACATATATTTATATACCGTATAATTTTCAAGATTGGTATGAGGATATGGAAAATTAGATACTGCCCAAGCCTAATGGGCATGTTTTCACATGTTAACGTGTCAACAAAGCAAACAGAACATAAAAGTTAAGACATTTATGTCACAAACATTCAAATATCACCACCTTTAAATGGATAGCGCTTTGGAATGTGGTGCTAAAGCTCACTGAGGCAATGGAGCACCGCAAACAAAATGCCACTTGTAATAGACTTCCTTTGTTTCTTAAAAAATAACCACTTAGTTACTAGTTAATGGGTGTCGGCCTATCAAAAGCTAAATTAACCAAAATGGACAAGCCTTAATGTCTGCTTCATGTGAGTCTATCAGACCAGAAGCTTCTTGTACTGGCTGTTGAGGTTTGCTTGAAAAGAGTCTGTTTTGGTGACTGAAGAGTTTATTGTGGAGTTCTCTGTACGGCCAGATTTCAGAATTGTTCTGCTGCTGGATCGGCATGAATTAGAGGACGAATGGCTGCTGCTGCTCCCCCTTACAATCTTCTTACACCTAAGTGCACTGGACAGCTGTCTCTGGCACTGTGATGATCCAAAGTAGTACACCAGAGGGTCCAGGAGGCAGTTAAGACTTCCCAAACACATAAAGACCAGATAGACTGCGTAGGAGCCGTCGGGGTTGTCCTGGCTCATCTCGACGCCCTTGTTGAACTGCAGGTAGTGTGCCAGGAGCAGACAGTTTGTGGGTGTAAAACACAGCAAGAACATCACCAGCACAGTCAGAGCCATCACCACAGCTCTTGTTCTTCTGCGTGAGCGACCTGGAACCCCGCGTGGGACCCTGCTCAGCGACCAGATCACCCGAGTGTAGGACACCACAATGACGATCAGAGGCAGGAAGAAGAGGGCGCAGCACAGGGTGATGAAGTAGATCTTGTAGTGCCCAATTAGATCGTGCGTGCGCTGGATGTCATGGCAGGTGGTGATGCCCAGTTCTTCCAGGTGAAATGTTTGGTCAGAGAGGACAAGGGGCACTGAACTAGCACAGGAGAGAACCCACATTGCTATGCAGGCAATGGTTGCATTCCTCGGCCTTCTCCAAGCCAGAGAGTCGATGGGATAGACGACAGCTAGAAGCCGGTCCACGCTGATGCACGCTATGAGAAGAACAGAACAGTACATGTTCCAGTAAAAAGCTGCAGTGACCACGCGGCACATGACAGGGCCGAACATCCAGTTGTTGCCAGCAAAGTGGTAGGAGATCTTGAAGGGGAGCAGCGTGGCAAAGAGGAGGTCAGCGCAGGCCAGGTTCAGCATGTAGATGGCGGCCGGCTTCTTTGGACGGATCCTCCGAGCGAAGGCCAGCACGGCACAGATGTTGATGGGAACGCTAATGAGGCAGACCAGCGTGTAGAAGGAAGGGATGAGGACAGTGGACACGGGGCCCGTTAGAAACAGCAGCGCCTCCTCAGAGATGTGCGTCCTGATGACTGTTGTTTCATTCCGCACCCGACCAGTTTTGTTCAGTGTGTAATCATAATCAGGGTCATCAGGGTCTGGTATCGGTTCAACCGTGACTGAGCGGTCTGAAGCGGCAAAGGTCCTCCCTATTGCACTGTCTGGAGAGAGAAAAGAAATGTGTCAGGGTGAAAGAATGTTTAATCGGGGTATTCCAAGATAGATTTATTATCTATGTAGAGATTTTTATTATAGAGCAGAAAAAAACCTGTTGATAAATCGACAGAAAATAAAATGATTGTTTTTGATAATCGATTAATCTTATAAGATTTTTGTTTTTTTTAAACAAACATGCCAATAACTTAGCGTTGCCAGATTCTCAAATATGAATATTTGCTTAAAAAAAACAAAAACATTTTATTAAATTTAATTTCTTATCTCAGTATAAGACAAAAAAAAATAATTTGCACGTGTCAACTTGAGCCATATAAAACTATGCTGGGTTGGAAAATAAATACATAAATTAACAATAAAAAAATTAAAATAATCATAATAATAATATATCAGAATAGTAGCAGCCTAATTAATAATAAAAATGGTTTGAACACACATTGAAAACATTACATCCTTAAATTAATGAGTGGACTTACATGTAAACAAAAAACGATGGACTAGTTTAATAATAATAATCAAATCAAGTTTTTCAGTCATTTTGTCAGCAAAAATCGTGGGGGAAAAGTACAGTATTCACCTATCATAGCTTCTTAAAAAAAATATATGTTATTCGAAGCTTTGTGTTTTTGCTAACTGAATACATTTTTAATGTGAAGTTTTGGTTGGACAAAACAAGACGTTTGATGATGTCACCTTGGGCTATGGGAGGTAATGATAGGCATTTTTTTTACACAACATTAATCAAACAATGAACTTCAGTCCATAATAAAAGTAACTTTTTTTAGATCTCTCTTTTATTAATCTGTTTTCAGTCTATAATTCTTTATAATAGAGCTACAATTAACGGTTTTTAAAAAAGATTTACTGTAAAAGGTGACGTCATCTACTGCGTTTTTTGTTTGAACAAAATGTCAAATAAACTAAAGATGTTCAATTTACTACTATTATTATTATTACAACAACAGCAACACACACACACACACACACACACACACACACACAAAATCATCATATTTGAGAGGTTTGGACCTGACTGTTTACTTGACAATGTTGCGCTTTATGTTAACTTTATATTTTACTTTACATTATAATCTATTTTACAAATACTTTAAACGATTTTATATCTATCATCAAATTGATTTGCTTAATAATTTTCTATTTTCAGGGTTATCATACTGTAGCCAATAGGCTACAGCATTAGAATTGTTCTATAATATTTTACTGTACAAAGTTACACATCTTTCTTAAGAAACTTGTAAAAATCTTGTTTAAAACGTTGTTTTACACAGAAACTTGAAATCTTCTTACCGTTGCTCCTCGTTGCAGCCGAGGCAGCACGCGCACACACCAAAACCAACAGCAAAATTTTGACACACACCGAAAACATGTTGCCGCCGAAAATATCTTTGGATAATCCGCGTTGAGGCTCTCCGTGCGTCTCGTGCCTCCTCCGCTTGTTTCTGTTGCTGGTCACCGTCCGGTGAGTGTATCATAGAGTTGAGTTTCCGCCCACAGTCCGGAGGGTCCGGAACGCCCCCGTCCACTAATCCACTGCAGCCTGCACGCGGAGACATTCCTGCGCTCTGATGTCACTTTTCCCGTCACACAGCAGCAAAATTCAAGCAAAACTTTAATGTTTTGAGCTCTAAATGCACCATAACAGGAACAGGTAATTGGGAAAACAAAGTTCTGTTTTATTATTGTGATTCTGCTGAAAACCGGTGAGACTGCAAACAAGAAAATTACAATTGATAATGCTGAGAGCAAATATGAACCAGACCATCTCACTACAGCGGCAATATCCCATTTTAATGTATTTATTTTTAAACGTTTTATAGATATTATTATAGTATCATGAACTCTGCCGGCCATGATAAACACGAAGTGAATATCTGATTTTGTGGCAGTCTTACTTTCATGTATGCACTGAAGATGTGAAAATTCTAAACACTTGCAGTGTGCTTTACACTACAATATGAAAGTATTTGTTTTAACTTTAAAAAGTCAGTATCTGGGCTGCCTTAAATTTATCTAAAACAAGCTGAATCATCACAAGTTTTTTTTTATTTTTTACAGTGTAGGATCCAAGATCAACATGGCACTGATGGACTTTGATCAACATTAACGAATGATCCAGGATCAACATGGCAGTAATGGTCCTGGATCAACAACAGTAAACCAGCAAATCTACAGCTCAGTGGAAAATGTGACAAGAAAATTACCTAAGAATTAGTTTTTCAAAAAGGGGGAGGAAAGGCAAAATTATTTAAGAAAAAAAGTTCAGAAAACCATATGATTATAGTCATGTTAAAATAATATATATATACACACACACACACACACAGTTTTTAGGTCATGTTCTTGTTTGTTTTGTTTGTTGTTGTTTTTTCAGCTTTTTGACTAATTTCTCACTCATTTTTGGACTGTGTCTCGTTAAATTTATTGTTATCTTTTCCCCATGTTTTTGAAAGAAATCAAACTGATTTGCTCTAGATTCAATGGGTTAAAACTAATTAATGACGGCAGAGTTTGCTCAGCACTGTTTGATGATATGTACGTGATACAGCAGTTTCCTCCCTGCAGTAATAAAGAAACAGTTATGTTTGTGGTGCGAATTCAAAATACCTCACCTCTAATATGAAAATATTATATGTGTGAAAATATGAAAACCACAGTCAGCAGTAGGTATAGGATGCATCAGTGTGCATGTGTGTGTGTGTGTGTGTGTGTGCGTGCGTGCGTGCGTGCGTGTGTGTGTGTGTGTGTGTGTGTGGAAGAAAAATCTTCTGAAGGAGGGTTTTTCTTCCATCAGAGAGAGGAAAGTGTCTGATGTTAAATAATCTATTAAAGAAAGCAACATTCTTTAAAGCCACTTCTTTAACAGCATGTCTCAGCATGCACAGATTAAAATTTAAGGGACCTTCAGAATTTAAATTCTGGGTTCTTTAGAGAGGTTAAAGGGAAACTTTAGGATTTTTTAACCTGAACTCTATATTCCCATATTTTATGTTGAAGGAGCTGTTACACAGTTATGGTTTTTGCATGAAACGTTAAACTTTTGCTGTAGTTTGGCCTTTCCTTCAAACGACAACAGTGTTTCAGGAGCCTTAAAATGCAAACTGGGTTCCAGAGTGTAATCTTTTGAAAACGTAGACCTTTCTGTCGCTGTGTTAACTGGTGATTTGCAGATCCTGTGATAACAATGACATCATAGCTGCACTTAGCACATGCGCATTACATTTCAGTCAAACATCCATGTGCAACATTAACAACAATTGTGGAATATGAAGTGTGTTTAAGCCTCTGATTTTACTGAGATTAAAACTCCACCAGCAAAGTGTAGATTTATTGCACCACTATTGTGATCTTGTGCGTACATTCACCATCGTCTTCTTGTTTATATGAACTACTTGAACTACTTGAACTACTTCATGTGCAGGCGTGTGGTGTTCTTCTAAAAAGTTACACAGTCGACTACTGACCTGGCATGCATACTACAGTATGTACTACAGAGTTTTCAGTTGTTTTTGCAGATCTGTGTATACTTTTTCACAACGTCATAAAAACACACAAAGGAAAGACTTTTCCCTTTTTCTAGTCTAAATGTGGCCTGAGGGACAACAATTTCTGAAAATGGTGCAGTGTAAGTGAGACAGTACTGTGAGGGACTGCAAAACATGCTGAGGCGTAATCCCTAAGGGCAATTGTGCACTGTCAGCTTAGGTCCACACAAAAAGTTTGTTTTTGCCTCTGACAGGCTCAGATTGTTATTCTAATAGTCTGATATCACTGGACCTTACAGAGAAGTTAAATGTTTTTCTTTATCTTTCGCTGATCCAGCTGGTTTGTGGTAATATTTGGAGGCCAAAAGCAGGCTCAAAAGACGTGATAAAAGTTCAGTGAGTTTAATTCTAGATCTGGCAGCTGGCATAAGACAAAATGGTTAATGGAGACTGTGGGCAGGCAGAGTAGTTTCTGCTTTCTGCATCCTCTCTGAACTGCTTGTAGATGAGCGCAGACATGAGGAGTAGACACTGGCAAAATCTGATCTCAAGGACAAAGCCATCTTAGAAAATATACGTGATAACACTTAACAAATATTCCAACTATAAATAGTTTAGAGTGGCCGACGGTAACCACCACTGGAATAATTTTGCCGAAAGTGAAGGTGAAGCATCTTATACTGAGGCTGATGAGGAGGAGATGAGCTGCAGGTGTTTGATTCCAGTGGCCACGCTGTCCAGGTTACAGGTTTTTGCTGCTGCTTGCTGCAGCGGGTTCGCTCAATACAGCACCAATATCAAAAATGATGTTTCGATTAGTCACTTAGATTAGATTAGAAAGTCTTTATTGTCCCCGAGGGGCAACTTGTTTTGCAACAGTAGCCAACACAACCAATTCACACCATAATAAATACATACAACAAATAAATAAAGGCATAAATACATCTAACATAACATGTGCAGTAGATGTCATCATAGTTGATTATAATGAATATAAAACACTGAAGGTTCATCAATGATTATACGGGATATCAGGGCCTAAAGCTTATTTAAAAACCCAATAGCTGATGGCACGAATGTTCTGAGATATTTGTTTAAGAAAATGTAAGTATAAAGTTATATCTCCTCCCTCATGGCAGAAATCCAAACTCTGCTTGGAGAGGGTGATGTGGGTCTAACCAAAAACGTGGTCCAGGTTGGAAAATACTGAAGTTTACCTTTAAAACAGCAGTGCAGAAGTTGAAGTGGAAGTATGTTCAATCCGGTGACTAGATGAGACATTCCGCAGTGTACCACAGTCTAAAAATATACCATTACATGTAAAAGTCCTGCATTCAAAATATACAGAAAGTATTATTAGCAGTAGTGCAGTGCTTCGGAGAGTGGAGCAGGATGTGTCTTTTTTTCCCACAGTTGTGCTGTTGAAAGACTGAATGATGTTCACCATATTTGGTGAAAGGAGCATGGAGCTTATCGATCACTTCATTATTTGACACATGACACACACACACCAAGCTGGTGGCATGGAGATACGAGAGCCACAACTTTTCACTGTGCACCACAGCAGTATCTCATCCGTGAGAAAAACACAAACTGTATTTTTCCATGCAAGTGCAATCTTGTATCAGTTCAAATGAATTTTTGGAAACAAAGTTGTTGGCAGAGGTGAAAGCTTTTGATGTAAATGTCTGAATGGATGGAGGAGAGTTTTGGAGCTCCATGTGAGAGACACATTGATGGGACATACTGATAGTGCAACATGAAAAAAGTTTATATTGAAAGTTTTGTCACTCTTACTGTTTCTGTTTTACCTCTATTTGGATGATAATCACACTCGATGATTATTAAGGTTTTCAGGAACTTGATAACAAAGAACTACAGTTGCCATGATGCTTTGGGGACTGTAAACAGGAAGTATAGTGCCACATTCCGATGTCAAGACAAGACAAGCAACACTGCCTGAGGAGATTAGGTGTGCAGCATCCGTCATCTTTTAGGTCACTTCTTAAAACTACCTTTTACAGACTTGCTTTTATTTGATGTCACCTTTATTTACTTTTCATTTCATTTAATTTTATTTTATTCTATTTTGAAATCTCTTTCTCTATTCATTTAACTGCTCTTACTCTATTTACAGTATTTGTACCCCATCATTCTTATGGCCTGCTTTTACCATCTTGTCATCTACTTGTTCATCTATCTCTTATTCATCTGTTTTTATCATCCTATCTTTATTTTAACCCCACTGATGTGATGTCGTGTCAACTTGTCATCTTGTTAGATTACCTCTTTTATTTATTTCTATTGTCTTTTATTGCATTTATTTTTATATTTTCTAAAAACTTCTAAAAATGTGCTTTATTCTTGTTGACCTTTGTATATGTATTTTGTTCTGGCCTTTTTGACTGAACAAAATACATACACCTTTCTCTTTTTGGCTTGATTGTTGATGTTTATTTTTTTTAGTTCCTGCCTTTGCTTTGTCTGTCAAAGCACTTTGTAAACAACTGTTTTTAAAGACACTTTATAAATAATTATTATTATTATTATTATTATATTATTATTATTATTACTACATGTTTATTGCTCAAAGCGCAGCCCACAGGCCAATGGCCTGAACATGAACATGAAATGCAGACATTATATTTTAATCATGGTCAGTGTCACTAATGTCACTTTCACACAGCGACTACGTCAAACTGCGTGCCCCTACCAAGAGTCTGTCAGGTTAGGAATGAAAAACCAGTAGAAGGACAATAGCATATTGCGAGTCTGCCACTATACTAAGGAATTACGTTCTGTCATGAATGCTCGTGTTCTGAGCTGAATTTCCAGTATGGATGGCCCTATATGCTAGCTCCCCAAATTGGCCCTCTACCATCTAAACTTTGAGAACTCCTGCAGTGGAGGCTATACGTACAAAACAGACTACATGTTCTCTTCCCAAGTCGTCACATATTGTCACTTCGCCTTTTGTGTTTATTTTGTTTTATTTTTTTAAGATTTTTTATTTTTTGTTTTTTGCCTGAAGATAGGACAGCTTAAGCATGAAGGCGAGAGAGGGGATGACATGCATCAAAGAGCCGAGGCTGAAATCGAACCCACAAACACTGCGGTGAAGAGGGCAGTGTCAAGGCCTGTGACAAAAGAGATCTCGTGAGGGGGGAAGAGTCAGATCCAAAATATGGAATGAGACATTGACAGCCAGGTGAGTGTTGACTTTCTCTTGAATTTTGGGAAGAAATCCTATACATTATTTTCTTTAACCCCTTGAAACCTGAGGAAATTGGCCTATTAACAAAAAAGGTGGAAAATACAATAAGAAACGACCCCAAAAAGTATATAGTAGGAGATAATTACCTAAAAATTAGAAAATAAAACAAAAAAACAAAGAAAAATAAATGAAAACAACAAACAAACAAACAAGGAGATGACTTAAAAAGTTCTTTAAAATAATAAGAATCATTCAGTAAAACAATTTGAAACATAACATTATAATAATTCTAAATTTAGTTTTTGGACATTTTTTTCCCACTTGCTTTAAAAAAGATTTTTTTTCCACACTTACTGATTTCCTGCAACTTGTGACCTGCCAAGACACTCCTCGCCTATTTAGTTAGTTTTCAAAAGAAAGCAAACCAATCGGCTTATGTTTCAAACATTTAAACCTTTGCAGATGTCAGAACGCAACACAAGAAAAGTGATTTCATTCCAGGTTTCAAAGGGTTAACTCCCATTCCGCACACTCATTAAAACTTCCGTGTCACTCTGAACCAAAGTCAAAGTTGGCACACGAGCACAAGTCACAAAACCATGCTGACAAAATACACTTGTGACAAAGTGTTTTGCCACATTATTCACATGTCCTTCCCCTCTCTCAATCCGCCCCACGACTCTGACCTCACTCTTACACGATGACTCCAGCTTCACGGTGGTTCTGGAACATTTCCAGGTGTTAGCGCTACTTCTCTTGACATCGTCTAATGTGGAAAAATCTTGTACTCTTAGTCAGTCTTTACTCTGAAGAATAATGAAATGAACTCAATGAGCCACAGCTCATTGTACATGAATATATAAAATAAACACCATAAATACAATCCGATAAAGACACAATTGTCAGATTAATGATTTAGTCTCATATAGAGTATTTTACATGTCAAACAAGAGTGTAATGTTGCCTTCACATGCTCCTCTGTGATATTGTATTTACAGTATTTATGAGTTATGAGCGCATGGACGGCCCTTTAAAGCCATGATTAAGAGTGGAAAATTTACATTGACTTGATCACATTAAAATACTCAAACTTAACAACTTTTCCACAACACTGTCATACAGAAATATTAAGCTGAGTGCAAAGAACTGTGCACTCGTAAACACTAGATGCGAGGGTATACCCAGCTAGAAGGGAACATTCCCACAAAATTGGCATTAAGTAAAAATTGCAATACTTTTTTAAAGATAACATTGTAATCTAACAAACAGTTTAGTGCCTAAAAAGCCGCAGTTAACTTTAAAAAACAGTTTAGCTCTGTTTTTGGTCTCCACAAACTCCAGAGGGAAACATGTGTCCCTGCGGCTGCAAAATCTGCAATATGTTCACCAGAACATTCTTTAACTGTGTCTCTGCTACTTATTTTTATGAATGGTTAAGTTTTTCTGAACTTTTTCTCTGTAGACAGCCTCCTCCTGACACTGGAAACAGAAACCGATGACTGCAGTCAAGTGAAACAAAAACCAAAACTAGGAAAAGTGAGGAGCTAATTATCTATGGCGTCATCACTGAGAGAGAGGCCTTTTACATTACACAGAGACATCTCATTCATGTTGATATGAAATGATTGATGTGTGTTTTTTCTCCAAAGAAATTAAAACATACATATTTTTTAATAATTCTGACATTCACCTCAGTGTTTATCGCTGTTTATGTAAGTCCTGCAGAAACGTTTAAAGAGCAGTACAGGAAACCATCCAAATGGTCCGTTTATCTGTGCCATCAGTGATTATCAGTAATTTCATCTGGGTCTTAAGGGACTGTGGAGATAATTGAGTAATTCCTTTCACATGGCACTCTAAATTGTGTCCAAACTTGTAGCTGTAAGAGGAAAATGATGGCGGTGTCATACAATGTACAGAAGGCATAAAACAGTCCTATAATGAAGAGATATACCCCCATCTTGTGGGGAACACAGGCAGTTCTTTCTAACATTTCTAAGGTCACAGCACACAGTCTGTGAGGATCCAACATCCTTTGGGGTAAAGTTTAAATCCGGCAGGACATTTCCAGTATAGCATAAGTTATTTTTGTGTTTCCTCCTCACATGCTCGGTTACAAGTTGTTCCTCTCGGAAAATAAACTTGATTTATTGCTTCCTTGGAAAAGTAAGAAACAGAGAGCAGAATTGTGGCAGATGATGAATACTGAACAAGTAACAGATGTGTACTTTGAAGAAGTTAAACAAAAAGCAGTTTCCCAAAGCTCTGAAATACGGTTTGTGTTGGGTAGCCAGCAGAATGAGCCGTGCTGTATCTGAATGCGTTCCCCAGCCAAATAATGTTTTCCTCCTGTGAATGTGTAGCGCACCCCTCAGGGTTCAGGGTAAGGTTTGGATAAGATATGGGTTTAGAATTATGGTTAACCTTAACCCAACAGTGGCATTATAACTGCTTAACATGCATTTTGACAATCATTCACTTGTGATGTGTTGTGTGTGTGTAGTTTTTTTATTCTGTGATTTTTAAGCGATATGATTTTTTTTGTATAGTTATACTCTGTATTGTCTGTCTTTAGTATCTTACAGTAAACAGAACCCGTTGACGTAAACAAACATTATGTTGTGTTTGTGACGGTGGTGAACTCAGCTGCAGCGCCGAGCAGATGCATCTGTTTGCTCTCGCTTTGAGTCATCTGATGTTTTTAGTTCCATGTTAGCAGTGACGTCACAGGCGGAGGGCAGATATTTCAGATCTGCCTGGTGTGACTGAGGTCACACAGATGCTGGGACTAAAAACATCTCTACCACATCTCAGACTCAGATAAGATTAACCCTTTGAAACCTGGTGCAACATGACTTTTCTTTTTTCTGACGCCTTTCACAACTATTTAAAACTTTGAACTCTAAGGACACTGGAACGATTTCTTTCAAAAAGTTTTGTTCCACAAAATGAAAAAAGTCAGTAAATTTAGAAATTATTTTAATATAAAGCTCAGGAAAAAATGCCACGGGGTAAAGGAGAAAAGCTTGGGAAACACTTTATTTATAATTACATATTTAAAATCATGTTATTGAATTATGATTTTTTAAGCACTTTTAACAGGTCATGTCAATGTCTTTTTTTATTTCTATATCTTTTCTTTGTTATTTTAATAAATTATTTTTAGACTACTTTTTAGACTTTTTGAGGTAAGTCTTTTGTGCTTTTAATATTATTATTATTACTAATTAATTATTTCATTTCATTTTATTTTGTATACATTTATTACCAATTAATGGTAATTTCTTGTGTCATTGCTCATTGACTTCTTCCCATGATTTTTATTTATTTATTTTTTTAAGAAATCAAGCCAATTTGCTCAGGTTTCCAGGGGTTAAAAGAGGGGGAAGCCACATCTGGGATCAGCAGGGTGTTAGTGCTCAGACACAAAACTCAGATAATCAAATGGTGACTGGAATGTATAAATAAAAATACTGAATCAATGCTTCAAACTGTGTCCTGAAAGTTATGACACAATACAAGCAAACAGAGTTCCCTTTTAAAGTAAAAGTGAGATTAACAAAATCCTACAGTTATTATAGAAAACATTTGTAGTTAAATGTAGTAATATGGTTGCAGCTGGTGTCTGCACATGAGATACTTTTGACTAGTGAAGTGAAGTGGAGGAAGTGTTCAGTTCCTTTACATCTCAGGAAAATGTACTTAATTAAAAACTGGAGCGACGTCACTTTTCAAGTAGGAAAAGTGGGAAATCCAACCAGATTTCAAAACTAAAAGTAATTCAGAAAAATCTAGAAAAAAACATTCACCCCAAAAATTAAAAAAAAAAAAAAAAAAAACCAAAGGAGAGGAAATTTACTTAAATGCTTTTAAAAATTACTGCCAAAGTATCCAATTCAGAAAAAGAAAAAGAAAAAAACACTTTAAAAACCCCTCAAAACTATATAAAAAAGAGGAAGAAAATAAAATGACTTAAATATTGACTGAAATAGTTGCCGTTTAATTTTCTCTCAATCAGCTAATTGATTAATCAACTAATAATTTCAGTTGTACATACCATTGGGTGGTTTGATTAAAAAAATATATCATATTTATTCATTCTTTTTATGTTTTTATGGAAATATTTTAATTTCTAAAGTAACTAAGGATTTCAGGTAAATGTAGCGAAATTAAGTACAATATTTCTCTCTGAAATTCAGTGAAGCAAAAGTATGAAGTGGGATGAAAAGAAAATACTCAAGTAAATTTATACTTAAGCACAGAGCTTAAGTAAATGTACTTAATGTACTAAATGTATGTATCACTGGCATTACCACATAACTTAAAGAGTTTATGAACCAAAATATGACATATATCGTCACGTTAAAATGACACATAAAGAGGGGAAGTGAAGACTAAACAAAACTGTGTGTGTTCAAACAAGCTTATCATGTGCAGGCAGACATTTCCTCGCCTCTTCCGCTTACGAGCTCATTCCACATCCCCCTCAAGACATATAGATTTGTACATTTAATTTCAGTCACGCATCATATAGTTCCAACAGCATGTATGAAAAAGGAGATGTGGAATAAAAACTTAAAATAAATAAGATAAAAAAAATAAAATAAAATAAAATAAAAATAAAATAAAATATAAATAAAATAAAATAAAATAAAATAAAATAATAAGTACAGTGAATAGTATGTGGCAAAGTCACATAAAAATAAAAGGGTGTTGTTCACCACAATCACCTTTGTGTCTCATAAAACAGAAAAAAAGAGTGCAACACAGTGACAAAGATCATGTGTGTGGGCGTAACATCAGAAGTTCACATTGTGCATGTTAAAACAGAAACCAAAGGCAGCCCACATTCCTGTGGAAACATAGAAGATGTCAAGTGTTTTTTGTTTTTTTACTTGGTGATTTGAGGAGGTGTTTTGACTTCGGCACAGTCGCAGAGCAGCAGCACACAGAGGTGACAGCACTGAGACACTGAGCCAGATTTCTCTGTGACATTTGTGTTGCTGTTCAATAAGAAGAAAAAATGGGGAAACTTTTTCTGTTTTTCCTCGTTTTTGCTCTCTGTCTGTGTGGAACTTTTCAAAAGAACGGTAAGAGATGCTGATGAGTTGCTGTTTAGTTTAACAGGACTTTTGTGTTTAGTTTATGTTATCATATTTTATGTGACATTTACTAAGGCTAAACATTAATCTATGAGGAATAATTGCAGTGTATGTAAGCTGTATTTAAAATTTGAAACCTGAGCAAACTGGCTTGATTTCTTTCAAAAACATGGGAAGCAGGCAATGAACTACAAATGAAGAAATGACACAAAAGTACAAGATTTAAATAAATAAATAAAACAACAAAAGTACCTTTAAAAGCTTTGAATATTTTGAAAATTATAATAATTTTGCAAAAATAATATTAAATGTGTAATTATGTTAATTATAAATTAAAATTGTTCTTGTTTTTTTCTGTAGACATTATCCCTAGCTTTTAATAAACAATTTTCCAAATCCACTAATTTCTTGCAATTTATGGGACATTCATCTTCAAGGTGCTCATTGCCCTTTTTCACATTTTTGAAAGAAATCACACCAATCTGCTCAGAGTTCAGAGTTTTAAATACTTGTGAAAGGCGTCTCAAAGCAGCACAATGTTGCTCCAGGTTTCAGAGGGTTATATATATAGCAATTTTTAAATAAGTGTTCTCTGCTTGAGATTTGCGGTGGAATTTAACCAAATACATTTACTCAAGTACTGTTCCTGGGTATAAAATACGCCTACTTGTACTTCACGTGACTATTTCCATTCTACTCCACTACATCTCAGAGGCAAATATTTTACTCTTTACTCCACTACATTTGTCTGACAGCTTTAGTTACTTCCTGTCCAGATGCTGAATGTTTGTGATAAACTAGAAGGATTTTCATTTATGTGTTGACAAATTCTCCTCCCTCTAAAACTAAATAAACTCCTTAAAGACTCACGAATCAGCTGGGCCATGCATTGTCACAAAGCTGAAAACAGGCTCTTTATCTGACTGCCACGCTACAGACACGTGATGATCTTATAGGATATGATGCGTTGCTATAAAGCAAATTACCCAACAGGATATAAAGAAGTTGGAATGAGGTCAACCCTAAACATCTACAGATTAATCAAAAACAACAGGCTGCAACTTGCACGGTGGTGACTGTCACAGTTTCACCTGATAGGAACGTCAGTTATTGCAACACAAGAACACAAGATGGCTCATTATCAGGGTGCAGCCCAGTCACCAGGAGAAAATATTGGCATCGTGACTTAATACAAAAAAACACAAATATTACATTTGTATGTTTCATACGCATCACATCAAAGTGACGTAGTTTATGAGCTGACTTTGTGTCTTTGGGAAGAGGAGCGGACTGTGGACTGGGAGACATCTGCCAAATCTGCAAACAACTGTTTGAGACCAACAACTAACAAAACTGCTTGTTTTTTCTATACTAGTCATTGTTGTGTTTCCCGCAGCTTTGTATGCACCAAAGATGGGAGTTTTTCCAGCAACCTGTTGCTCTTTTTTCAGTGTCTTTTAAGGAACCAAATGTGGGTGCTTTTTAGCAGCCTGTTACTGTGTTTCCAGCAGCTTTTCAGGCACCAAATGTGGGTGTTTTTTGGATACCTATCGCTCTTTAGCAGTGAATAGTTTAGCACAAAACTGGCACAAAAAAGCCACATGCCACTGCTTTTCCAGCAGCTTTTTAATGCAATACACATGGATGCTTTTTTATCAACCTGTCACTCTTTTTCTAGTGACTTTTTAGGCACTAAACAATGTTTTGATGTGACACATTACTGTATTTTCTGCAACTTTCTAGGTACTGAACATGGCTGTTTTTTTCGCAACCTATTGTTTTTTTCCCAAGTACTATTTAGGCACAAAACTGTGTTTTATAGCAATTGTTTTTTCCAGCAGCTTTTATGCAACTGGTCACTCTTTTTCTAGTGACTTTTTAGCACTAAATGGTGCATTCTAGCGACACATAACTGTATTTCCAGAGACTTTTAGGTAGCACTGTCACTGTGTTTCCAACGGCTTTTCAGGTGTTTTTTAGCAACTCGTGGCTCTTTATCCAGCGGCTTTTTGTGTACAGTGACCCCGTGACTGTTTTCCCAGCGTCTTTTAGGGTACCAGATGGTGTTTTGTTGCAACATATTACCATTTTTCCAGTGTTCCGTTAGGTACCATATGCAGGTGTTTTTTAGCAACCCACTTCTCTTTTTCCAGTGGCTTTTTGGGCACCAAATGTTTACTTTTTTTTTTTTTTGCCTCGTTACTGTGTTTCCAACAGCTTTAAGGCACTAAACAAAATTATTCAAGGAAATCCTCATATAAATCACCAATGAAATGACTAATTTGGAATACATTGGATTATAATCAGTGTTATGAATAAAATTATCATTAATCTCTGTATGTTGTTTTTGTTGCAGGGAGAGGGAGAGGGAGAAACAAAGTGCAGAGGAACAGCTCGGAGCCTAAGCCTGAGGTTGCTGTGCCCAGAACTTTTATAGCAGACCCAATCATTCAGACCAACTTCTTTTCTGTCCTAAATGGGACACAGGCTCCCCTTTCATCCTACTCCCCTCCAGCTCTGCAGTCTCTAAGCAACTATGCAGCTGGATACCTCCACGGCCCTCTGAGCACGCGGGTCATCCCAATTATTTATATGTTGGCTGTCGCAATCGGGATCCCAGCCAACGTTGCCATTTTGTGCATGCTGGCTACTAAAATTAGGAAGGTGTCTTCGGCCATCCTGTACTGCAGCCTGGCCGTCTCCGACCTCCTCCTCCTCCTCTCCCTCTTCTTCAAGGCCCATTACCATTTCCATGGAAACCACTGGGTGCTTGGAGAGGCTGCATGTCGAGTGGTCACCGCCTGTTTCTATGGCAACCTGTACTGCTCGGCCCAGACGCTAGCCTGCATCAGCATCAAGCGCTACCTGGCTGTGGTGCACCCATTCATGTACAAGACTCTCCCCAAGAGGACATTCACTGGCTGGGTCAGCGTGGCCGTGTGGGGGATGTTTGTTGCCGCCATGGTACCCGAGCTGCTTGTCCAGCAGAGTTATTGGCTCCCTGAGGTGGACCGCATCACCTGCCATGACGTCCTACCTCTGCACCATGACTCTCATGTCTTCCTGCTCTACTACAACCTGTTTCTGACTGTCTTCAGCCTCCTGCTGCCGCTGGTGATCACCATAGGGTGCTACATCCGAATAGTGTGCGAGCTCAACCGATCACACCTCGACTGGGTGATGTACATCAAGGCCAGCTCACTAGTATTTGTCATCTTCCTGGTGTGCTTCACCCCCGCTGGAGTCCTGCATTTCCTCCATTATGTGCAGCTGTCTGCAGATGGAACGGAGAGTTTGTACGTGCACTTTAAAGTGGCGGTGTGTTTGTGTTGCATCCATGCCTGCCTGGACCCCTTCCTCTTTGTGCTCATGTCCAAGTCTGCAGGCTCCAGGCTTTACTTCAGCCCCTTTAAAGGCAAGACCCTGAGCCTGTCCATCTAAAAGAGACCTACGTGTTACCAAAAACTGGTTTACATTTTGCAGCAGATGAAGAGGGAGACTTTCTCTGTGGCTGGAATCCAAAGAGAAAGCAAAAGGACCTCAAGTTTATTTATGATAAGCAAGCATGGGACAGATGTTGTGTTGCATTAAAACTTGGAAAACTGGATCAGCAACACTTTTTTTGTGCTGCATTCAGATGCCTCTCACAAATAATTAAACCCTCAAAATCAGAGCAAATTGGTTTGCTGTCTTCTGAAAATATGGGGGAGAACACAATGAGCAACTTGGAAAGAACTGTTGGGGAATTATTTTTTGAAAAAGAGCTAGGGAGAAATTCAGCAATACACACAAACACACAGACACACACGCACACACACACACATATAAGTATATATCATATACCATATATCATAAGTATTATTGTTATTTAAAGATTTTTAGGTCATTTCTTGTAATTTTTGCATTTCTTCTTAAGTCGCTCATTTCCTTTTCCCCATAATTTTAAAGAAATCAAGACAATTTGCTCAGGTTTCAAAGGGTTAGATATGTTCTCTGCAGTTCCCAATCTTAGATAGTCAAACAGTTTTCTGTGGCATAAGCCTGTTTACACTTGGTTTTAGAATGGGTTTATGAGATCTGAACACAAGTGGACAACCGAGACACATCGCAGTTTCCACGTGTCTATCATTGGTCAATCACTGCTTGTAAACTGCTGTCAAACTGTCAAACTAAACTGATTAAGTAGGAATCAGGATTCTGTTCCTGCATTGCATATTTCCCACCTCAAAGGTTCTAAGAAATATATTTCAGTGCAATGTTTGACTATAAAATTCTAATGTGTGCTTTGCTTTGGCTTAACTGTTTTCAACATGGCAGATGGATCAAAAACTTTCTCTTTTAAGGGAGCAGTGGGGCTATGGTGTCATCGGTTTAGGAAAGATGCGTATGGGTTGTAAACACACAAACACAAGGGTGGCGTCTTCAGATTTGTTCACTCTGGGACCTGGTTTAAAAAAATTGCGTATTCAGATTCCCAGAGTGCCAGTTCCGTGTGGACGAAACGTCCATATGATAAAAAACTTTTGCGGACACACCTAAACTCTTCTCCGTATGGACATGGCCTAAGACTCATGGAAAAACTAACAGGAAGGCAATGCTGGGACGCTGTCACAAGAGGACAAGACAAAGTGGCACAGAGGAAAGACTAAATACTCTGAGGGAGGGTTTACAACGAAGACACAGGTGCAAATCATCAGGGCAGGGCAGGTCATCACACAGGCAGGAAACACACAAGAACAGGAAGTGGAGGCCTGAGATGAGGTAAGAGGTGAGTATCAAAATACAACAGGAAACACAAGACAATGAAAAAAATAATCGAAATGTAACTATCCTGGGTGAGAGCTTCTTTCTGTGCCAAAAACACCAGTTTCATGTGGAAGCTGCACTGCATACTCTTGCTAGTAAAATATGTCTTTTAGTAAATATTTTGGTCTGTCTATTTTTGGTGGTTTTGTGTCTCTGTGTAGTTGTTTCATGGTTACTTGTCATTCTTTTGTGTCTTTTTAAAGTCATTAAAAGTCAAATTTTGTGTCTTGTTTTGTCATTTTGTGTCACTTTAAAATAATTTTGTGTTTCCTTGGGATTTGGGGTGTCTCTTTGTTGATATTTTGTGTGTCTTTGTCATTTTTTGGTGTCTTTTAGTAAATGTTTGGGTTTCTTTTAGATTAATCTATATTTGTATTGTTTTATGTCTTTTTGAAGTTGTTTCTGTCTCTTTGTGGTAATTGTTTGTCTTTTTTAGGTATTTTTTGGTTGTCATGTGTGCCTTTATAGTCATTTTGTGTTCTTTGTAGTTGTTTGATGTCTTGCTGTGTCTTTTTGAAGTCATTTGTGTCTCTGAATTAATTTTGAGTCTTGCAGAGGTAAATTTGAGTGTTGTTTTTGTCCCTTTTTTAAACTTATTTTGTGCGTCTTTGCAGCTCATTTGCATTTTTTGCAGTCCTTTTGTGTCTCTTTATGGTCATTTTGTGACCCCTTGTGGTCAGTTTTATCCTTCTTCTGCTTGGTATGTGTTAACTGGACATATTTTGCAGGCTTGTGTCTGGCAGGCCTATTCAGTAATCCATCCATGCCTGCCAGCCTGGGACACAGGGGAGCCACCACAGACATACGTTGTAAAATGAGGCTCCATAATGGTCTTTGAGTACAGTAATAAAGCCTGGCAGACACACAATGAGAGTCTGGAGTCTTGTCTTGGTTTATTTCATATAAATGGTGCCATCTGCTGGTGTGAGTGGGTGCAGTCATATTTGGACACTGAACAGAGTGAAAAACAGCCCCGCAGCTGTTCAAATGAAACTCTTTATTCAGTATGTAGACACCAGAGGAATCCACCTTTACACTGCATTCACTTGATCCTTTTCTTATCAAAATAAATCATATCAAGGACAGGTAAATTTTTTACACACACCTCCACATAGTGTTTGACAGCAGAGGTTTTCAAATCTGAAAAGTCACAACTGGAGTTGGCTTCAGTGACTCCATGATGATGACTAACAGGAAACCTTCCTGAAAGCAGATTTGACCCCCCCTGCTGGATAACACCATGTAGTACATACAGTCATCTCACCACTAGCATGCCCTTTCACAATGACCCAGAAGTCAACTAATAATAAACACCTGTCCACAACAAATCTGACAACGCACAAGAATGATACATTCACCTTTGACCCGGGGATCACGTGTTTGTTCCTCTCCCGCAGAGGAACAGCGAAGACACCGAGATGGAAAAAAGCACACACACAGAAGGACTTCAGTAACAAACATGCAGGATTTCTTTTTGGAAACAGTGAGTTTGTTCAGCACAGGTTGAGGTGGCGATGCCGGCGAGCAGACGGACGGAGATAAAGCATCAAACATCAGAAAACCAGATCTCGAAACAATTGCATTTCAGTCCAAAAACAGAAGGAAATAGCTGCATGACAGTCATATACTGCACAAATTAACTTTCCAGAGTGTGAAATATGGCAAAAGAAACATCACAGACTATATGTTGACACTACATATCATTGTCATACAACTGATTCTAAAATAACTGAATATAACAGTACTGCACTTTTGTCATATTTGTCATCATTTTGTATGACTGAACAAACCCAGAAGAGAACATATTTTTATTTTGCAAATTACCTAATGCATTTTAACATCATAGCAGCAAGAGTTCCATTCATTAGAGGTTTTAAAGGGTCGCTCCACCCAAATCACAAAAAACATATTTTCTTATTTAGCTCAAGTGATATGTAGCCACACAGGTAGTTTGATTATTATTTGATTTGCCTAGATAGGCATATCAGAGATTTCCACCTCCAGCTTATCACAATAGATATGGTGCTTTAATGCATAGGCTAACTGGTGCCTAAGTCCTCATGAGACATGAGCTTAAAATATGTTTAAATATATATATCATAAATTATAATATTAGATATTTTCTGCATGGCCGTGAGCAATATTAGGCTGGGGACATCACAGAGGTTCACCGTGGACAGCAGATGATCATCAGCATAAAGTAATGGCAAAATCTATCATTTTATGGTTCCACAAATCAAATCAAATCAAATGAGTTGGCTGTGTGCTGATGTGCTGAGGAAGAGGGGGGAGAAGGATGCTGGAGGACTTTAGTGACTTTAGTGTCTGCACGAGGTCTACATTGACTACCTGTGAGACTAGTAAATGTGTTTTTTTTTTGGAATTTGGGTGAACTGATCCTTTAAGCATGGCTTTTAATTTCACTTTATCATGTGGTTCAAATCTCCAAAAACTACACTTGACCAGTTCCCTGGCATAGACGACTAAACACAAAAAAACTTTCTTCAGATGATGGGAAGTGGATCTTATGAGGGTTTTTCTGGACACACACACACACACTGTGTTCAAGATGAGAGACAAAAGCAAGAAAGCAGGACAGAGCAGCAAAGCTTCCAGCAAAGGTTTGGAAGGAGAGACGGGCTCAATGGAGAGAGAGGCACGACATTTGAGAAAAGGCCTTTGAGTTTTGGAGGGTGCAGCAGCAAGGCAGGAGGAGATAAACAGAGCAAGAGGACAAGACTAGATGAGGGACACTGTGAGGAAAGACGGTGAGACAGATAGAGACGAAAAAAGAACAAGGAGAAGAGCAGATAATAACAGCAGAGTATAAATTCTTCTTGACAAGGTCGGACTGCAAACGGAGAGCAGAACCCTTCGTGGCGAGCTCGGCGCAACGAGACAAACACAACACAGACACGAGAGAGGCAGAGAGGAAGCATTCAGACAAAAGGGTTCCAATCTTAAAAGTCTCTTACTGTAAAAAGCAGAAAATGTAAACTTCTTTTCACGTTAGAAATGTAGCTGCTGAAGTTGCCGGTTTTGACTAAACTACTAGATCGTTATTGACTTTTTTTTCTTATGGCCTTGTCATTCTTGCAAATTGCAGCAAAAGGCTTGAACGTCATCAACCATTAGTGGAATACTGATCACAGGTAAACAGAGGTCAAAAGCACCTTTGAATTTTGGCCGTCAAACAAACTTGTGGAGCAATACATTACATACATAAATTACTAAATATACATATAAAGAAGCAGAATTAGATGAATAACGAACGATTTGCACTTCAGTAAGAGTTTGGCATTTTGTTGAGTCTTGCTAAAGTGAGATGAGACATTTGATATCAGTATCATGTCTGTGCGATAAACTTAATGCTACTGCTCGTAGCCAGTTAGCTTTGCTTAGCATAAAGATTAGAAACAGAGGAAAACAGCCAGCCTGGCTCTGCAACTGACCAGGAAATACACTTATAAGATTTTACACTTATTTTGTTGTGAAGCTTTAAATGAACAAGCTACAGTGTGATAATTGGTGAAGTTTTTTGTTCCTGTGTAGCTTGTTTTCATTCCAAAGTCATAAAATACTGCTGCTTCGACAGTGCTTTTACGATCCTGATGCCAAAAGCCACTTTTCGCATCCACATGATATGCCCCTGAACAGCATCAGCTGTAAATGCGACCAGTCAGAACCGGTCTTGATGTTATTAAACGTGGCTGGATGGCACATGCTGCAGCAGCCTGATACACGCACCGGCAGCACCACAGAGAATGTGGCCAGACAGAGCCTGTTGTGTCTGCATGATATGCTGCTGGACGGTGTCAGATTGAAACGCTGCCAGTTACATGTTATTTAAAGAACACAAGAGCGCCTATAAAGGCGATGGCAGGGGCAGTAGATGGGTCCAACAAACCCCGAACTTTCATGTCCGGAGTCTGGTGAATGTGATGTTTTTTTCCACACCTTTCTATGTCCCTCCTTCCCCTTATCCAAACCATCCCCGGCAGCATGTGCATTTGTTGGCGTCTTGGTGTTCGTCGCCATGTGCTTTTACTGCATAAATATAACCACATGCAGCATCATCTCCCCTTGTGCTTGTGTTGACATACAGTAGCGGCATCCCAGAACATAAAGAGCAGATACAGATGTTTAAGTATGCAGACGTGGAAGCCCACTGCAAAGCGGCAACATGTGACGACTTGCAATGAGATGTGTTGGGCACACAATCCCCTTAAAACAGGCATGTCAAACTGGTCCACAGGGGGGGCCGGTGTGGCTGCAGGTTTTGTTTCCAACCAAGTAGCAGCACACCAGACTTGACTCATTTAATCAACTGATCTCCATCTTCAGACAGTTGATTGGTCAAACTGTGTGCTCTTGGTTGGTTGGCACAAAAACCTGCAGCCACACCGGCCCCCCGTGGACCAGTTTGACATTCCTGCCTTAAAACCACAGCTTGTTTTTACAATTATTTTGTTGTAAAGGATTAAATGAACAAAATACATTTAGACATAATTAGTGATCTTTCTTGAGACTCTGTTCCTCTGCCTTTGAAGAAAGGCTGGGGACCTCAGAATTCAATCCTTGCTCTTTGCAGACGATGTTGTTCTGTTGGTTTTATCTCACCGTGAGATCCGGCATTCACTTGGGTGGTTTGCAGCTGAGAGTGAAGTACTCAGGATGAGAGTTAGTTCTTCTAATGGGACATGGTTTTCTGCCAGAAAAAGCCCCCCTCTGGGTTGGGAGAGGGTTGTTGCCCCAAGCGAGGGAATTCAAGTATCGCGGGGTCTTGTTCCAATGGATGGTCAAACAGTGTGTGAGATAAATGGTTGGCACGTGTCAACAGTAATGCAAGTGAAACGCTAAACTGTCGTGGTAAAGATCGAGTTGAGCTAGAAGGCAGAGTTTTCCAATTTACTGGTCCATCTACGTCCCGATCCTCACCTATGGTCGTGAGCTTTGGGTAGTGACTGTAAGAATGAGAACACAGACACAAGTGGCCGAAATGGCTTTCTTCTGTGGGGTGTCCGGGATCAGCCTTAGAGAAAGGGTGAGGAGCTCAGACATTAGCAGGGAGCTCAGAGTAGAGCTCTTTCATGTTGAAAGGGGCCAGTTGAGGTGGTTCAGACATCTAAACAGGATGATTTCTGGTTTGCCTCGGGGCAGATCCAGAGCACACTGGTGGGATTATATATCTCGTCTTGCCTGGGAAGGCCTTGGGATCCCTCAGGAGGAGGAGTAGAGGGACGTCTTGAGTGCTTTGCTCAGCCTGCTGCACCTGTGACCCAGCCTCGGATAAGCAAATGAAAATGGATGGATGCATAGACCTTTGGGGAGAACCAGGCTAGCTGTTTCCTCCTGCTTCCAGTCCTTAAACTAAGCATAGCTACTAAATTTAGTTTTGAATAAGCCTATTTCAGAAAATACCAAACTATCCCTTTAATCTGAGCAAAACTGAGAGGGATTTAGACAGGGCAGGTTGTGTGAAGTCCAAGCCTTTTGCAGCTTTAACACATGCATTTGAGGGTAGCATGTGTGAAACAGCTAATGAGCTGCTGATATACAGAGTTTTATCTCCTCAGATAATTCTAATTCATTTCTGAACAGTAGCCTTTAAATCCTGCAAGAATGCCCAGGGCTTTGGCAACCAGCCACCTACACATTGTAAATTTCTAACCTTCAATTGTAGTCTTTAAAGGGTAACTGAGGTATTTTTTTTTAAAACCTGGACCCTATTTTCTATGTTTTTGTGTTGAAACAATAAATGTTAACAATTATATCTGAATTTTTACTCTTAAACAAAAGGTCTATCTTTGTAGGCATCCTTCCATATTGTTGTTAGATACACTGAAAAATGATCTGAGCCTGTCAGTGGCAAAAATAAGCTTTTAGTGGCCGTATTTTGACAGTACAAAGCTGCCCCAGGTGGTTCCTGGTAACTTAGACACAAAAAAATATTAAATAGTGTCCATGATGGAAAATAACAAACTTACCCTTTAAACTCTTTATATCTACAGCTCATTTTAAAGTTAACTGCATTGTCATTATCTTTTATTATTTACCAGGTGTTTGACTCAGAGATTACAGAATAAAAATCACACATCCTGTGATGTTTAAGAACATAGTCGACATTATTAATCAAATCATAAATACAAGACGGATGGCAGCAATGCTTGTTTCAGTGATATTTCAATAAATAATAGTCCAGAAATGAACAGTTATTCAGCAAACTGAGTAAACACCTGGTAAACAATTTGTAGTTTGGTGTTGAGGTTTACATGAGGACATTGGCACGTGTGTCTGGCAGTCGGAGCCCCACCAGGCCGCCGCCAACCAACACAGATGATGCCATCAGGATAGGGATCGCCTTGGTGATGCCAACCAGTGAGCCAAAAATCAGGTTGCCCAGCACCGCTGCCAGCTTACACATGGCGTTACAGAAGCCAAAGCCTGTGCCCCTGAACACAAGGAAAACACAGAGTCAGAATCTGTTGGAGGTACTATGATGCAGTTTCTGCAAAATGAAGGTAAGTTGCTCATGGAAGCATGCAGGTATATCTTTATTTTATTTCTCTCCTTGATCTACCAAAGGGTTTATGTCATATATAAAGATATGTATCTAATGACCAGTTCAATTCACATTTACTGAATGTAATCATTTCCTACAGCTAAAAACATGGTGAACAGATTTATCCAAACTGTTCATGTTTCTCAGTAACAGTCAGAGTTTGAATAAATCTGAGACGAATCCTGCAGCACTGCACATCTATAACAAATGTTTTAAAATAGTTGACATGTTAACTTCTAAAAGATAAAATGTGCAAGATATAGCCAGAATACTAGTTTAAAACATTCAAAAGATGAACTAACATTATTAACGGAATGTTAAGAAGGAAAGGCCAAAGTCTTGCAAGGGGTCTTGTACCCAGTGGCTGAACTGTAAAAAAGGGATTGGTGGGTGATATTTTGTCTTAATTGTATTTATGGGTATGGCAAAAAAATTGGATTGGATCGTAGGTGTTGGGCGATAACTACATTAAAATAAAAATGATAATAATCATTATTGAATTACAAATGTTTAAATATTGTGACTGCTGACTTTGTATTTCGGCTCTGTCTTTTGCACCAGCGAGAATATGAGCCACTTCAATCCATTTGTGTCACTATCACTTTATTGTGAAGATATCCTGTTCAATATTATGAGAATAAGCAAAAAAATAAAAATAAATAAATAAAAAAATAAATATAATATCTTAATTTTACCTGTATAAAATGACACAAAATGATCACTTTAAATGTGCTGTCTAACAAAATTTTCAGTAGCCACTGTGGCAAGGACTTAGCCTCTATACATAGCCTTTCTGTCACTGAACTACTGGGCACTCCCAGTACAATGTTAGCATATGATTTCCAATTCTGGGTTGGGCCACAGATCTTATGTCTGTGGGTCGGATCAGGTTTTGGAACTAATTGGTCATATGTGTCGGTGGCGGGGCGGGTGCATTATTGCATGTTGCAGTGGTGGTTCTGTCAGTGTAGCTTTCATTCTGCCTTCAGTCGAATGACAGACAACAAAGGATAGCTACAGCCCTCAGTCAATGGCACAGTAAACACAACGTTTGTCAGCAAAGACAGAATGGAAAGCAACAGTTATGTTAAACCTTGGCATGGCTTGTGTAATGCTGAACTCAACGATACAGAGCGCAGTTTATTTTCAGATGTTACCTGACAGTGGACATCATATTTATTTTTCACACGCCTGATCAAACCATTATCTACGTGAATCAAAGCTGGAGAGCCACCATTTCAGATATGCGCATGTGCGAGTTCAGCCATCGTTTTAGGCACATGCACATGTCTAAAACTGTGGCTTCTGGCTTGGCAGGACGATGCTTCTGGATCAGACAACTGCATGAGAAATTCAACAAACCTGAATACAAAGTTTACTTGACCAAGGTAAATATTAACTCACAGATTTTCAGCAGGTAGTTGTAATTTTGCATGTGCTGCCCTGATGTTAATTATTATTATTATTACTATAAATTCAGATTGTATGGGCCCAGTTGTAGACTGGTAGAATACTGCCCTCCATTTCTTGGCAGCATGTGGCCAGGTAGTACACATTGCACCTAGAACGCTTCTTAATCACTGATACAGTATGTTCAGTGGATCCATATGATTGGATCTGAAGTCCAAATGTTTCAAGAATACATTTGGAATATTCTGAGATTGTTCTACTCGTACAAATAATACTTAATACTACACCGTGAACACGTCAGTAACCAGTGAAATGAGTTATGTGAATGACCTGAAGTTATATATTTTTTAGGGATTTTAGGATATTTTGAAGGATATTGAAGTAAAATGACATGATAAAGAACTGATACTCACTCACACTTGTTATTACCTATATATTACAATTACTGATATGGGGTTAGTGTAATAATGCTATATATCTATGCATACACACTGTGCATGCGATGACTTCAGCACTAACCTCCTGTCTGTCGGGTACAGCTCAGTGGTGACCACATCCAGGGAGTTCCAGGCAGAGATACTGAGGCCGTTATAGAGACAGAGCATGAAGATCATCATGGACTCGCTGGTGCCGAACCAGAGGAAGAAGCAGCTGATGCCTGACAGCACCATGGAGCCACCTGTGGGGCACAACACCACGCATCTTTTACATCTCACAGAACAGCTTCATTTACCTCACCCCCGGAGAAAAAAAAGAGAATTTGATATCACACCCAACATGCTGAGGCGTCCTATTTTGTCCATGAGGAGGGCGGAGACGATATTTCCAGGCAGCACAGCCAGCGTTCCCAGGAAGTTGACAAAGTAGACCCAGTAGGCACTGTAGTCGTCGTCATATGTCATCTGACAGCCTGTCTTGTTGTGGTGGAAGGAGCTGTTGATCACTCTGGAGTTTGTTAGTTTGGTGTCGTCGATATCTGTGAGTGTGAGAGGCAAGCATTCAGTTTTTAAACTGTGTTTCAATAAGAAATAGGATACATTTTTATCTGCATTTTATGAGCCGATATCTTGCCTCTTTTTTCTGATCTTGCTGCTGCTGATGGGGTCTGTTAAAATCTGCATGCTTTTTTTTTATCAATTTATTTTTCTGATGGTGTTTAATTTGTTTTAATTGGTTATTATTAATCATTTTAGACTGCTTTTAGGTTTTCTTTGAGGTGCAATGCTGGATCACCAATCAGATAAAGCAGGTTAATTTTTGTCTCATTTTTTGGTTCAATAAACAGAAAGCAAGAGAGTGGGCATGAAATAAGAATAAATAAATAAATATACGGGAAACACTGGTACTGCATGAAGCGTGTGCATATGCATTTGGTTGGCTGGCCAGAGGTGCTTAAGACAAAGGGGAGAGTTGCCCACCTCTTCCAGTTTTCTGCCTACTCTTGCTTTAAAGAAATCATCACAAACTACTAACACATGGAAAACCTGTAGCCTCCTTGTTATGCCATCTTAGAAAAATTATCGTTAAGGTGTTCATTGTCCCATCTGACTCTTTGCAGGAAAGTAAAATATGCATATTTCCAAAAAATATCAAACTTTTCCTTTAATCTGGATGAGGCATTTTCATTAATAACTGCTTTAATAGAACTTGGACTCGTATATTTGCATTTTTTAATTTGATTCATAAGTGTAATCCTTCTCAGCTCTGTACAGTGTAAATGTCTGTGGGCTTTCTCTCTCAACAGAAAAGGTTTATTAATAATCTTCAGCAGCTGCTGCAAAGAGAAAACATTCCCCGCTCACCTCTGCTCTCATGACGCACTCTTCCCTCCCTCCCTCCCTCATTCTGTCTCTCCTCGTTTCTCTTCATCCTCTGCTCTCCAGAGACACATTGCTGGGGGCAAAGAGACTTCATTTCCCATGGGGCATTACCAGCAACCCAGCGTGCCCTTACTGTTTCTGTGTTCAGCGCTTTTCCTGAGTGCTGGAGGGGGAAGTATTTTTCCACCCTGCGCTCCCACAAGGTCTGATTCAGCTCCGCTTCCTCTCGCAACATTTTAAACCCCTTCCCCTGCCTTTGCTTTTCTTCCTGCGTGTGTTTTTGTCAGCTCCAAAATGATTGGATTGCACTTTTATAACACAGCCTGGATTTATTAAATGCACAGTCTGATGTTTTGTATGCTTTGGCAGATGTCTTGGTTAAAAAAATGTTGTGTTGAAGTGAATAGGAAGAGCTCACATTTAAAAATTAGCTGCTCAGAGAATCATGTTGATGTACCTGTTTGAGATCTAAAACATTGGATACAACTGGAATTATCACCATTTGGTTGTTTGCCTCCGCACACCAGTCAAGTTACAGTTTACATCAATGTCTGTAAAAACATAGACGTTTCACACACATCTTACCCCTGGCAGCACAGAAGATCTCCACAATCAGCACAGTTTCATTGTGGGCACCAAAGACTAGTTTCACAAATTAAGTGTCTGCCCAAACATCTCACCTCCTGAAATATTATATTATGTAAAGTGGCCAGAGAAGTTTTTTTTCAAAACATTATGATGCCACAGTGAAGCTGACATTCGTCCTTTTCAATATAAAATGTCATCACTTCATCATTATATCCTAGTAGCAGTTCTAACATGGGCACCCAATATTAGTGTCACCAATTCCGTATCTGACCAATGTCTCCCCTTCTGTGTTTTGACTTATGATGTCAAATATAATGGCCAAAAAGTGTTTTTGCAAAATATTACAATGTCACAGTTGACCTTTGACCTCTCGGATGTAAAATGTCAGAACTTTATCATTGTATTCTATAAGACATTTGTGTGACATTTGAGTGTGTGAATTGAGTTGAGTTATGGGTCAACACCATGTATTATTCACCGTGACCTTGACCTTTGACCACCGGATTCTCACCAGTTCATTCTTGAGTTCAAATGGATGTTTGAGGAAACTCCCCCAAGCCCATCTTAAGGTATTGTGTTCACAACAATGAGACAGATGCAAGGTCACAGTGAACTTGACCTTTACACACCAAATTCTAATTAACTCATCATTGAGTCCAAGTGAACATTTGTGTCAAATTTGAAGAAATTCCCTCAAGGTGTTCTTGAGAGATCGCTTTCACAAGAATGCAACGAATGTAAGGTGACCATTGACCTATGACCACCAAAGTCCCTTTGGTTAATCTTTGTTTCCAACTGAACATTTGTACCAAATTTGAAGAAATTCCTTCATGACATTTTTGAGATATCGTGTTCAAAAGAATGAGACAGCCAAAAAATCTAATTGGTTAATCCTTGAGTACAAGTGAATGTTTGTGCCAAATTTGAAGAAATTTCTTCAGGATGTTTGTTAAATACACCTTTACAGGAATGGGGCAGATGCAAGTGACCTTGACCTTTTACCTATGACAACCAAAATTTAATTTGTTCATCCTTGAGTCCAATGGGCGTTTGTGCCAAATTTGAAAAAAAAAAAAATCCCTCAAGACGTTTTTGAGATATTGCGTTCACAACAATGAGACAGGCAAGGTCACAGTGACATTGACTTTTGACCTCTGACCGCCCAAAATCTAATTGGTTCATCCTTGTGTCCATGTGGATATTTGTGCCAAATTTGAAAAAATTCCGAAAGCACTGCCTCCAGCCTTGGCTATTGCCGGCACAGAGGTATAATAAGAAGCATCACTCCAGGAGTGTTTGTGTGGTTAGTATTTGCCATTTTCAGAGCTCTGCAACCAAGCCCGCCTCAGTTTCTTTGTTAACTACAGTCGGCTGAGTTCAGAGAGGCAATCTGTGCAAGGCCACGGAGGTTAAGCAGTAATTTAATGGCATAAAGCAAAGCCATAAATGCTCAAACCCATTCTTTGGTCCACAGAAGCTTGAACGTTAGGCCCCAAAATGAACTGTCAGAGAGAGACAGAGAGACTGAGTGAGACTTATGTGCACGCCATCTACACTATAATAGGATTTTCAGGGGTGGAAGGAAACACTATGTGCTGGAGCGGGATGCTGTGAATGTGAGTGAGCTCTGCAGGTGAAGACTCACCCGTGTTGTAGAAGAACGAGTCTATGAAGGTGCAGTTTTTGAAGAAGGAGGCTATGGAGGAGACATCCTCGAAATAGCAGTTGATGAAGGAGGAGTCGATGAATGTGACCGCCTTGAACTTCATACTGATGAACCTGAGAGAAGGGGAGATGTAAATGAGATGAGATGGAGGCGGCAGGGGAGGAGATTATTATACAGATCAAAAGAATAAAGCAGGATTAACAGGGACTGGGAACATATTTCTGACAGCAAAGGTGTTGATATTTAATTATTTCATTTCTTGTTATTGAACACTTAAAGTACAGTTTAAAACAACAAAGGCTCAAAATCAATCCTGCACAATTAATGACACTGTGATTTTTATCCAGTCATTGTTCCTCGTTGTTATTTTAACTGCATGACAATTTCATAGTTGACGTACTTATGTTATGTTACATACATATTTATGAAAGAAGTCATACCATATTTTTTTTTCTAAACCTAACAAAGTACTTTTGGTGCAAATGTGTGTTTCACTCAGTATTTTTACATGCACAGTTAAGTGGAGCTACAGCTATGGCTTGATTATGTCATTTAATTAGACTACTGTCCTTGTCCCAGTATACAAGCACCAAGGGAGAATCCATTTATTGAAGAAGTTTGTCTGACTCCACCACAGCAGTTGGAGATTTACTCCCTTTCAACTGGTTGCAATAAAACGATATTATTTAAACAGACTGTGATATAGACCAAATCACATGTATAAATGTTTATTTACAATAACTTCAGGGTAGAAAACTGCCTCCTCATGTACATATAATCAAGAGGGCGCTTAGTTTTAAGCCACCTAAAAAATTAATATCAGTTTAAGTGCAGCCTACGTTATATTTACAATATTTTCAACGTAAGAAAGCCCTTACCGACAAGTGGTTATATCAAAAACGTCAGACTCCACTGAGAAAAACTCTAATGAGCGGTGGAACTGCTGCTCTACCGCTGCCTCAATCAGCTGTTGTGTTGGTAACGAGCAGCAAATCTTTAGATAAAGTGTACACTTTAACTATTTTTTTTAGGTGGCTGAAATATGATTTGTTGTGGCCCTGTCCACAGCAGGACATCACTTAGCTTCAGTGCCGGTGTTGTGGGACTGTACTTTATGTAACATTGGAGAGGGGTGGCTGGGATGTGACTTTTTTCATTTAAAATAAATATAAAATACTACCTTTTCAAGTTCTATGTCTCTTGCCTAAGCCAAAATTAAAAACACAAGTCCCTTCTCAGTGCTTATATATTTTTAATGCCTGACTAATTTTGCAGCACTCCCTCATAAGTGACAAACAGTTTCTATCCCTAACCACTGAAGGAGGCAAGAGCAGCGACTAGGAGCATGTGCAAAATGCCTGTGTTTACATGATGAAATGGCTCATCTTCCAGTTGAATTGTCTTGATTTCAAGAAATTCAGATTTCAGTCACACTAAGATGTTTACATGTTTTAGTTGCATTAACACAATAATTTGATTTTTGAAAACGTAGTTGCTATGTTAACCATGTGTTAAAAACTGCAGCCATTAACGGACATGTAAGAGCTATTTTGTCATTCTGGTATTTGGATGTTTTGATCTACTGCCAGACTTATTTAGAATTCACTGTGATGGGTTGTATCACACATGTGGTTATATGGGTTGGAGGACTTTTTATCAACTCTGAATGTATATTTAAATGTGTATTTTTACAGAGTGATACTGCAACTTTTACTTTGAACACCTCTACTCTGTAAAGACAACATGCTAAAGATGGCCATCCTTCAGCATGTCTACAGTAACTAAGGCCTGTAATTGATCTGTATGATCTGTAGCATGCTGCTTGTGTCTACACAGTGTCATGTGTTGGCCCTGATTCAATATCTTCATAAACACTCCTGTGAGGACGGAAAAGAACAACAACAGCAGATTGTTGTGTCTTTGTGTAAGTGAGAATCGTAACCAGGAGAGGATGTGTGTGTGTGTGTGAGAGAGAGAAAGAGAGAGAGTGAGAGAGAGGGAGAGGGAAAGAGAGATAACACTTTTAATTTCCTGGTGTTGGGAGAGATAAAGGAGGAAGGATTAATATTACCGGCAGAGGTGTGTTGTTTGGGGGAATGACAAATAGCACTGCTATCCCACAGTGGGATGCTTTTAACCACAACACCGTGCCGAGAGAGGCTCAAAGGTTTGGATCATTGTTTGTTACATTGCTAGCTTTAATGATCTCTTACTGAATATCATTTTCTCTCTTTTTTTTTGTTTACCTGTCATTTAGAAAGACTCCGTTTCTGTGGATCTGGTTCTCCAGGGTGAAGTTGAAGGTGAAGTCTTCAGTGCGTTCGTTGTTGTGGATCTTTACTCTGGAGGCGTACTCGTCGGCCTGGAGGTGCTTGATGACGTCGGGGAACCAAACAGAGAGCCCGTAGTACCTGGATACAGAAACAGCGTCTGTAGTAAAGTGTGGTCACAGAAACAGGCCACGCAAGTGCAGCTGATTCTACTACTGCTCACTCTGAAGTCACCATGGACTGTTGTGTAAAGTGTTAGATGTGCTGTTCTATTTCTTTGTGCTTTGATAAATTGATGACAGGATTTCTCAGTTTCTGCTGTGAACTTAAAGTTTCTGGTCAACAGTTGGTTGTTAGCGTTAGCAGAAAGTGAAGCTATAACCACAGTATGACTTTTAATCCACTGTGAGCTGGAAACAAATTAACAGCTCTCAAATTCATAGATTGCAAAGATTTACAAGTTGCACTGGTGTTTGGGGGTTGCAAAATGTGACTAAATAGTCGCGATTAGAGCTCTGCAGATAGAAAAACACAACCTCTCGACCTGCACACACTACTGCCACTACCACTCATTAAGTTAGACTGTTACCACAGCATTGTTATACATGATGATATATTCTCTCTCTAACAAATTAACAGCTCACCAGTTCAGATATTAATAGTGTCTGCAAGTCATAGTTGTGCTCCTTGATTGCCACATGTGACTAAATAGTCATGGTCTGGAGCTCTGTAAAAGCCCTGCTCTGTGTGTGTGAGAGAGGCAGAGAGCTGCAGGAGACAGAGGGAAAAATAAAGGCAAGTCTCATGCCAGTGGCTAAAAAATTAAAACAGTTTATACTCAATGTTTGTGATAAAGTCATTTTATAAATCACACGTGGAACAAGCCATGATGCATCCAAGTTTATTCATATATTTACCCACCACTAGTTCTGTGTCTGACTCTTCATACCAAAACCACGTCCAAACAACAGAAGTCACCCCCCTTTTTGGGTATGAGCTCCTCCTGGTTTTGAATAGGCCGGTAAGTGTCAGTGTGTTGTGCTGAATCCCCACGTTCAGCATCACTGTCCAGCAACTCCATGTTTGTTTTGGTACTGTGCATTGTGGAGACGCCCCCTCAGCCACACAGGTGGATCCAAAGTGTTATCACTCGACATAAATGGAATATACAAATATGAAATACTAGACTTTTTTTTAATCGTCGGGCGATATATTTTGTCACATTGCACAGTCCTAAATCCCACCATGTGCTTTTGTTGACATCACGGTAGTGGCATAAATAGCAGACAGTTTCCCTGGAATATGATATGTAGACATGGAAGTATGGAAGAATGTGACCACGTGGGATGAGAATGTGTTGATAATACACGAGCTGTGTTTATAAACTGATATTTTAGTATAGTTTGCTGTTGTTGCAGGCAATCCCAAGTTAATCAATAAATAAGAAACATCTTTTATCCATCTTCAGTTTTTTTTTCAACATAGACAGGCCTAGCAAGCACACAACACATCAAAGTATAAAAGAAATTGGGAAAGTGGAACGAGGTCCAGCCGGCTTCCAAACTTGCTTGATTGTTCCACAGAGTGGAAAGGGGTGGAACTTATGAAAGGTCAACTTTTACAAATCATAAACTTCCCCAAAGGAGCTTTATAATCTTTACAGCATCTGTCCTTTGACCTGAGCTTGGAGGATTGCTGTTTTTATTGCAGCACCACCAGCTAATGACTTTGTGACTGTGTGTGTGTGTGTGTGTGTGTGTGTGTAAATGTCAGTACATGTGTTTGTGTGTATGTTTACATGGGTCAGTCACAGTGTAATTTTGCTGTGGTATGCGTCTCTGGAGAAGAAAAGGTCAAACTGGTGTCAGAGGTCCAGCTGGTTTATTGGTGTTTTTTCGATCTGGGAGGTCAAATTAAAATGAAAAGATCAGATCTGTTTCCGTGTTGATCGACCAACGGACAAGACAATAACAGGATCCAAAAATTTAAAAGAATAAAAGACATATTGAGAAAAAAACCCAACTACTTGATATACAACAAAACCAGAAACATAATTTTTCATGTAGTATAACTAAGCCACTCTTTCTATCTTGAATTTTTACAGACTGAAAACTTTTGGACATGTTTGCACTGCAATTCATTAGAGCCGTCAGCAGCAAAAAGCCAAATGGCACCTTCTCTCAAATCGCTTCTCTCTTTCCAATCTCACCTGTCAACATTCATCAGGAGGCTGGAAGTGAGAGAGCATCTGCTGCACTGCTAAGTACCTCACTGAAACTCTTATTTAGCCGGAGAGTCGTGGTGACTCAGCTAAGTATCGCTGAGGGCGATACTCAGCATCATTTAACATGACGGAAGCATACAGTCGTAATGCAGAGAGGTGTGCCGAAAATCTCTTACCCAAAAGACAGAGTGAACCACACTGCAGCCAGTTTGATAGTGTTGTCTCTGACTGGGTAGTTGAAGCATCTCATAAAAGTCAGCCAGATCTGTGATAAAAGGGAGAATAGTTTAATTTAAATTAAAATTGAATATAAAATCAGTGTACAACAAACCAGGAGAAATTAAAAAAGGATCATACTCCTCTGAGTTCTGCCTTGATCTTGGAGAGGACTTTGAGTACAGGGTTGGCTGACTCATTCTGCATCTCCACCAGCTCGTCCAGCTGTTTGGGGATTTTGATCCTGTTCACCTGCAGGGGGAGACACTGATCTGTCACCTGCTGTCGCTCTGCAGCAACACAGAGAAGTATTGCAGGGCCAGTGTGTGTACTCACAGTGAAGACTCTCTCAGGCTCTCCACGGGCGCGCATGTTGGTGTCGTGGATTTGTTTGAGCACCATCCAGGCCTCATCGTGTTTGCCCATCTAAGAGACAGGAATGTAATGTCACATGTGCGCAAACATCTGCCTTTTTCCTTGCCTTTGAGCAACTTGAGAAAAAAAAAACCAAACAAACAACAACTTAACAACTTAACAAGAAATGGCCCAAACATTTGCAAGAACAAGTTACAAGAAAATTACCTGAATTTAAGCCACAACAACACCCCTGCCTGCATGCACCCGTCTTTCACCTCCTGCAGTATCTTTGTCTCGTGTCCCCCCCCCCCCCCCCTCCCCTTCAACTCTCCTCTGCCCCCTTTTGGAAGCATGCCTTACAGTTTGAGAACCTCTGCATTGATGCAAAGATGCCGTTTTCAGTCTTAAAATATTTTACTGCATTAAAATTGTTTCTCTGAAAAACAAGTTATTTTCTGATATCCATTATTATTATTGTTGTGAAATTAAATGTGCTGCCAGCATCACAGCGCACTGCATCTCTGTCTCTTACCTCAAGGAAGAAGCGGGGGCTCTCAGGCATAAAAGTGAGAGCGACCACTGCAGAGACACACGGCAGCGCACACACCACAACAAACACTCTCCAGCTGTGGAACTGGTAGGCTGAACCCATGCTGAAACTCCAGCCTGCACACAGAGGCAGACACACAGAGAGACACACATTTAATTCATATCTAATGACACAAAGAGACATAAAACTTGAATAAAACAAACACATTCACATAAAACTCAATTAAAGCTTAATGTTTCCAGCAAGGTTGGATGTGCTGTGGGTTTTCAGTCCTGGATGAACATACATGCTGCCACAAGCTGATGAAATTAATTAACCTGCGGGTCAAGACGTCCCTAGTGTCTCGGTGCACTCTTTGGTATCTGCAGACACATTGTCATCAGTCTCTCTCAATTCCTACTTTACTTTTCTCACCCGAATATTTCATTAATTGAAACAGAAATGAGTTAGAAAAAATGTCTAGACCACTAACATCCTAGAAATGTCCTGAGCCCCATAAATGTCCTAAAATCCTTGAAATGTGCTAATATCCTAGAAATGTCCTAAAATCCTTGAAATGTGCTAATATCCTAGAAATGTCCTAAAATCCTTGAAATGTGCTAATATCCTAGAAACCCTAAAATCCTTGAAGTGTGCTAATATCCTAGAAACATCCTAAAATCCTTGAAATGTGCTTATATCCTAGAAATGTCCTTAAATCCTAGAAATGTTCCAAAATCCTAGAAATGTCCTGAAATCAAAGAAACTTCTTCATATGCTCAAAATGTGCTAAAATCCTAGAAATGTGCTAACATCCAAGAAATGACCTTAAAATCCTAGAAACTTGTATGGGCCTACTGCAATTGGCTCCTGGCCTCCTCTTATTTTGCAAGAGTGGGCCCCAAATAAAGAAAGTTAAGTCTAGATGAACTTATAACTGAGGTGCTAAATATTTGGGACAGAATAATGAGTTGCTATGGTGGACACTGCATGGCTTAGGTTGTTGGTAGATATTTTCCTTGTGTTCAGTTTTGGGTGTCACCAGGTTTGTGCTCAGAGGTTGCTCTAAGCACAAGGGCATGGCAGGTGGTTTCCATGATGATCAGTGTCAATGTTTGGGCATCTCTAAGTTGTTAGGGTGTTCTGTGGAACTCCTATAGAGTGCAGTGGCTTGAGCTTGAGTCTGAATATTTCACCACTAGTAGGAGACTTAAAAGATATTAGGTTTGAATTTTTCAGCACCATGGAGAGCAAGACAGAGAGCCAAGTGCTGCATTTAGGGTTCAGCTCCTGAGAGGTCTACATTACAAAAAGTAAAAGTTTCTAATGTGACAGACTTTAAATTTTAATGGACAATTTGTAATTTTATGCTGCTTGGGATCTCTTAATAAAAACAAAGATAAAAGACAGGCATTGTAGTCAGTTTCTCCCTATAACACAATTCTTTTAGTGTTCATCGTTTATTTGGTTTTTACTGGGAGCTGAATTTTCCACCGAGGTCTCTTCCTCTCCAGTACAAACAGACTAGGAGGTAAAATAAGGTACAAACACTGAAAAAAAGCAATTTCACATTTAAAATGAGTATTTCTCCTATTCTGTTTGGCTGGTTATGGAGGGGCCGCCGCTCTTGCAAATATATGCTCACCTTTTTTGTCTGATAACTCAAAAATCCAGACGTCCAAGAAGTTTTTACTATGACCCAAATTACCCACAGAGATCTCCTACTCTCTAAAACAAATCAACCCATTGAGTTAAACCAGAGAAAAATATTGAATATAGCAGTTTCAAGTTTTGAAAATAAAAAGTGACCAAGATCTAAAAAGTTTACCATTAAACGGGGTTCAACACTGGATAAATTTATGATGACACAGTGGATTTGACTCCACCGCCAAATGACACAAGCCACGTCTTTGATTAGAATGACTTCCCTGGGTCTGGATATGGTTGGAAATATTTGGAATAGTGGAGTACACAACGCAACATAAAATAAGACATTGATTGAGTCATTTTTAATTACATTTTAATGAGGAAATCTTACATATTACATATTAAAAGAGAATATTCTCCTATGTTGTGAGTCCTTGAGAGCCAAAAATTACATTTACAATTTTGAAAAGATGTGTGCTTGTTTTTCACACTGATCACTGGGAAATATCATTTAACATGATTGTTTTTTTCCAGGTGTTTGTGTGCTGTGTATGTGGTCATATGTTACCAGCACATTTCACTTCAAGTAGACTCATCAAAAACATGATCAAGATGTTATTAATGAAATGCAGGCAGAAACTACACTGACTTTCCTTTTTTTGCAGCCTGGGATGTTTTCCATCATTACAGAGAAACACAATGTTTGCTGGTTAAACATCAGAACTCATATTATAAACTCAGTATCATAAAACATATCCCAGTTAATCACTCACATTTGTACTTTGGAGGACAGTCTCTGGTGGACGGATACTTTTTTTTTACTCTGTGAGTTGGTAAAAAAGGATTGCCTGACTGCCTTATTAGTTCAGTTCTTGGGAGTTTAGTTTGTTTCCTTTGAGGAGAGGCCTTCAGATCCTCAGAAGGACGTTTTTCATGAATTTAAAAAAAGATGAAACATTAAGTGTCAGGCAAAAATAATGCATGAACTTCGACTTAGTGTTTGTAGCAGTGGTGGTGCTCAGTGCCACTGGGAGAGACACGGAGCTGTGTGCGTGTGTGTGTGTGTGAGAGAGAGAGACCTCTAAAAAGTGCTGAGTCAACTAGTGACCTGTATTTCTGCAAATGGCAGCTTCATTTGCATAATTTTTGCAGAACAATGATTTAAACAATAACGTGAAAACACCGAAGTCCACACAACTCCAAAAACTTGCACGAAATACTCTCAAAATGTACTTTTTATACTTCAGTCACACTTTCCAACTTCCGCTGCTTAGAACATGTGATTTCCTGTCAGCCGCGACTCTTGCACATGCACGCTCCTGCAGAGATGCCTCCTGCTCATGTCTGCATGGACCTCCACTGTGCAGCCAGGTGCCTCTCATATTATGTGGTGCTAATTCATTGGATATCATATGAACCTTTGTATGAGGACACGTTGGGCTATATCAACATCCACAGTGGCACTGGTGGTGTCATGACTTCAGGATGAGATATCATATCATCAGCAACAACATTAAAGTTGACATCAAAGTCAGAAAAAGCATCAAACTTTGACTGTGAATTCTCAGAGAGGTGTCAAAAAATGTATAAAAATACATTAAACACAAAGAAAAGCAGATTCAAAGTTTTTTAATCTAAAGATTCTTTTAAAATCAGAATGACCTTGATTTTTAGATCACCGTTCCCAAGCCTCTACATAGGAAACATAATTGTGCTTTATTAAATATTCTATGATATTATTTATTAGAAAGCTGGCAAAAACATAAACACCAGTCATAAAAAAAATGCAATCTTTGAGCCCATTGGCACAGAAAGCCTCTGCGGATCTGGGCCAATATTTCCGTGTGATCTGGTATAGCTAGCGGATATCTAGGCCAAGACTTCCTCTTCCATGCTCAACAAATACATATTTGCATGTGAAAGCAGATAAAGTTTTAAAAAGTTAATACAAAGGTAACTCATCGTCAGGCGGTAGCTGATGGGCTCTGAGATTGTGCTCTGCTTCTCCACACACACTGTTTTCCTGACGATAAAATGTCAAATGATCTAAACTAGAACACACTGATACCAAAATCTTGTCCTGTCAACTATAGATTCTGCATACAATGCAGAAATAATAAAAAATATGACATTGCATTTAAAATGCCAACCAGTCTAAATTTCATTCAAACAGCCAAGAGTGTATAAAATCAGCATCAGTAAAGCATGTTAACATGGATGCAGAGAAGTGTGTGTGTGTGTGTGTGTGTGTGTGTGTGTGTGTATGTGGCCTGTGGTGCTGCTCCAGCCTGTACCAGTACAAACCTCATTAGGGGGATTATGGCTTTAATGGACTGGAGGGGAAGGCTGACTGATTCAGATGCTCAGCAAGATTTATGTTTCTTTTCTACAGTAAGTGAGCACAACTGACACACACACACAAACACACACACACACACACACACACACACACACACACACACACACACACACATTCTTTCAGTCATAAAACAATGACTTCTTATTTATCCAGTAATTATTGAAAGCAAATAACCCAGAAAAGGAAAATCAGAAGTGAAACAAATACTCTTTGGTGTCACAGTTTCATGTAAAAAGGAGAGAATTTTCCCTGGAACTATGAATTTGGACTTTTGGATACCAATATGTTATAACCTGAGCAACTAAAACAAAATCTGCATAACTAGATATCACAAGAGGAAAGTCAAAGCTTGAATTATTGACATGCAGATGTGTGACACCATGTGCCAGTAAAGCTGCACTTACAGTTTACTTGAATGTCTGTAAAAACATGGATGCATCACACACATCTTTCCCCCAGCAGCACAGAAGATCTCTACAGTCAGCACAGTTTCAAAATTAAAGTCACCAATTCAGACTAAATGTCTGCCCTTCTGTTCCTGAGTTATGATGTTGACTAATGACCAGTGAAGTTGACATTTGACCTTTTCTATATAAAATGTTAAAACTTCATTAATCACATTAGATATTTGTGTTAATTAAAAATTCGTAGGTTAAGGCTAAAAACATGTTTTGTGAGGTCACAGAGAGCTTTGTCCTTTAAACACACAAAAAAATAATCAACTTGTCATTGAGTCCAAGCAAACGTTCCTCTAGGTGTTCTTGAGAGATTGCTTTCGCAAGAATACGGCAAACAGTAATAATAACAGCAACTGTAAATCAACTGCTAAATCATGTTTGGTTGCTGGCCCCCATCTACAACAGTAGATCACTTAGATTCCGTGTCGGACCCCAGCCTGCTTCTCCAGACTGGGAGGTGTGATGATGAACATCTAGTGTTTTTTATATATTCTTTATGGATAAGTACCCCATACAACCACACTTTAAAAATTCTAAACTATCCCTTTAATGTGCTCAGCACAGTCAAAAAAATCAAAAGTGTCCAGTGTTCGGTTATAAAATCCTGAAGAGCGTCTCTCCTGCCAGGCTGCTGACAGCGCTGTCAGCTGAGGATCCAGTCACATTGGACAGCAGTGGGTTGTAACAACGTCTATTTCAAAATGACTTCAGCTGACTTTGCTAAGGTTCGGCACCAGAGCTGAGAGCGTTGGAGCTACCAACAGAAACAAATGATGCAGCTCTGCATCACGCTGCCCTGTTTCCATCACAGTTTGGTCATTCTGAGGCACGATTTGATTGTAAAAGTGCAGCCTGCCTTTCTGTTATTCTGCATATCTCCATGTACAATGACACAGCTATGAAAAAAAAGGCAATGATTTGACTGACAAAGTGTGAGTCAACCTGGAGGCTTCTCAACTGATGATTAAAATTATCAACACTTCGGGGGCAGCTCTATTTAGCCCTGACAACAATTACTCATCTAAACATCAGCATAAGGTTGGATGACAGTAGTTTGTGGCATTTTGGAAAAAGGCGTTTTATTGACTGGCATCTTTATGAAAACAATGTGTTTGGCTGCACTGGAAACAGATACAGCAGTTGTTCCTATGTTTCTGACAAAGTAGCTGCTTAGATGCTGCCTTCATGTGCTCTTTGAAAATATCGTATTCAGCAGTTACAAGTTACGAGTTGGCTGGAATGAGAGTGGGACGTTGGGAAATTCCGTTGATCCCAGAGTTGAAACATTTACGTTATGTTTCAGGGCAGCAGAAATGGCGGAAAACATGGAAACAATGTCAGCAATTGACAGTAAAAAAGAGATATATTTCATTTTGTTCCTATAGCTCTCATTTACGCTGCACATTTTAGTATATGCATCTATTAGCTGTAGCAAGCCAACAAACTTTTAATTATAAGGCTACTTTGATAAGATTGATAACAATGTTAACTTAGCTTGCTAATGGTCATCTTATTTCATTGATTGATTTTTTTTTCAGGCCGATTACATGAAAAAACCTGCTTACTTTTAGCATCCACTTTTTTTTTCTGACCAAAGCACTTGACTGTGTGTATGTTGTAATTATAACTGCACAACTGGGAAGTCCAATATTTCCAAGGAGCACATGAAGGCAGCATAAAAGTTTGCTGCTACCAGAATGCTGGGACATGTAGTTTTAAACCGCACTTGCTGTTGCCACCAGTAACCACAGGTGTCAACACAACAGCAGAAAAATGTAAAGGAGTAATTCACCCCCTAAGTGACCATTTCTATATCAGTTACTCATGTTGTGTTACATTAAATTTGTAATGAAAACTCCAAAAACAGAAAGAGCTGTCTGTTTGGGAAGCATACAACATGATAAATGAGACTTGGATTATATTGCATGAGCAATGTGAAAGTTTGTTAACAAATGTTTTGATAAAGTTTTGCTGTAATTAAATGTGGGCCCCCTAGAATAAAATAAATCAAGAAATTTTGGGGGCGTTATTTGGATTCTTGGTTCACCACGGAGGCATGCAGGAAAAGGTTTGTTACACAAATTTAATTTAACACGGGGTAAGTAACTGATGCACAAATGGTCTTTTGGGGGGCGATATTTGTTGTTACTGGTGGTTACAGAAACTGTGGTTTAATACTACATGTCCCAGAATTCTGGGGGGAACAAACACATGCTAACCAGCTACTGCTGCATCTATTTACAGTATAGCCAAACAAACTCGCATAGTTTTAAAAAAGAAATAAGTGAAGTAATTCTTCCTTCCTTCAAAGTGGCTTGATTTCTTTCAAAAGTATAAAAAGCAAATATGGAATATGGAAAATATTTAAGGGAGGAAATGAACAACTTAAAAACTTTGAAAAGGGAAGCTAGTTAATAAAAATCAGAGACTTTTGGAGAAGTGGTGGTATTAAATACATTTTTACTTCTTCTCACTCCTTTTCCAATATGTAAACCAAGTCATTATGTTTCATTATGTTTTTGACTATTTCTTGCGCTTTATGTCTTCACTGTGTAATTATTACTTTTTAATGTCTGTTCTTGTATATTAATTTCTCTATTTCCTTTTTTTTTTACATGTTTAAAATAAATACATAAAAACAAAAATAAAAATCAACAAAAAATGGCCCAAAAATTAGCAAGACATTACACTTAACGAACTTAACAAAAATAATTAAAGAAGAAAAAAAAGTAGTAGTTGGTGGTTGGCCTGCCCCTGCTTTGTAGAAACAGACGGGGTGCACACCCCACAGGGGTTAATATCAAAACATATTTTAGCCATTTTAAAAAAGGCCTACCTTAAAAAGTCAGTCTCAGTGGATGCTGTATTTAGAAAATTTCAGTGCTTTACCTCGCTGTCACACAGCCTTTTCCTTTGGCACTACATTTCTCATCCACCACCGCTCAGCTGTTTGGGTCAGAGAGTGCTGTAAGCGGCTGTTACGTGATCTGACTGAAATAAAACTTCATGTTGAATACACTCTCAATAAACTATTTTTAAAGTGGCTAAAACACATTTTGATATCAACCCCTCTATACAGCATGGCAATAATGAGCTGTGGCGTGCACTGACCACCAGCTACTATAATATGTAATGTAATACACTGACTATAAATAAGTACCTCATACAGCCCAAATTAAAAAATCCACAACTATCATTTTAAGAAAGTGCTAGACAAAATAAAATAAAAAAATATATATATACATTTTTTTCTGCGATAGTCTGGCGAACTGTCCAGGGTGTACCCCGCCTTCCGCCCGATGACAGCTGGGATTGGCTCCAGCCCCCCCGCGACCCTTACGAGGACAAGCGGTTACAGAAAATGACTGATAATTTAAAACATATAATTATAAGAATTACAAATATATTTTTCTGGGCATTTTTCCTTTCTTGCAGTTTTTTGCCAAGTATCTGATTGCTTTTTTCCCCCCATGTTTTCTCATATCCCAGGGGTTTAAATGCTTGTGAAAGACGTCAACGAAAGTGATGCTGAATGGGTTAAATGACTTAATGGAAAGTGAATTTTACTGAGATAATCACACTTTTTTATATTTTTGTTTTGGTATCTAAAAATACTCCCAGAGGAAGCCATGGCAACAGATTCTGTCTTTAACTAGATGCAGTTTCACCCACTAGTTTCTTTACATGTTGTCCTAAAGTTTGTATTGGTCCAGTGACTTTATTCAACACCACTCGCTCGAGGTACTTAATCAACATGGGGGCCACGCACCATTGAGTCACACCCTGCACTGTCCTCAGCAGAGACAGTGTCCTGATGCAGACTGCATTATAACTGATCAACACGGCCCTGAAGATGGCAAACAAAGAAACTCTTCCTCTTCACTCATCCTTTCCTTTAATACTCTTTCACCCTGTCCTGTCCTCTTTGTTTTTTTGCCGCCGCTTCCCCTCAGCCCTCCTCTGTATCCCCTCACCTTTCGATTATCCCTGACACGGGCCACATAAATCACCACCTCTCGTCCTGATCTCCTTCTCTGCTCCTGTCCCCTCGTCCACGCCCCTCCACACCACATTGATTTCAGTTGGCTCATTTTGTTCTTGTCCTCTGACACACACACCTCCTCCCTTCACCCTCCAGCTCTCCCTCACTATATTTTATGAGATGTGTTCTATAAGCAAACCTTTTATATTGTTCTCCTCCTATATTTAGTTTTAGTCTAAAATTGCATGAAATAAACACAAATACTGACTGTACAGATTTTATGTTGTGGACAGCAATTATCCCAACATTATGGTTTGGTCCTATAAGTTTTTGGTAAAAATGTTTTGAAAATTAAAAACAACAAAGTTGTGTCAACTGAGAGCTTGCCTGCCACCTCCCTGCAGATCACGAAGATCTTGATATGCTGATACTGTGGTGAATTTAATGCTCTGAAATCCAGATCAACCTGAGATTATTGGTTTGATTTCTTTGGGGGAAAAAGGCAAAAAAAAAATGACAGAGATGTCCCAAAATTTTCAAGAAATTGACAAGGTGACAAGAAAATTACCGTACTATTAGTTTTTAAAAGGGGACAATTATTAGAAAAAAACAGGAAAAAATGTCCAAAAGACTATATAAGTAATTATAATAATTTTGTGTGAAAATGTATTTTACAGAAAAAAAATGTAATAAAATTTACACATACAAACACAATTTACAAAAAATTCAAAAATTTGCAAAAAAATAAGCATTTTTTAGTTTTTCTTTGTTTTAAAAGGGACACAACATATTAATGAACATCTGTATGAAATGCAAATGAAAAATATCAAGAAAAAAAGAAAAAAAGGAAAAGTAAAAAAATTTTTTTCTTTTTTTAAAACTTTTATATCTGCTTATTTTCAGGTAATGGTTATCAACTTTTTTTTTTCTTTTAACTAATATATTGCTATTTTTAGGCCACATTGCTCAGTGTAATTGTCTGTTAATAATTCTATTTTATTTTTGTTTATTTTCAGGTCATTTTTTTCTTCAACCTTATTATTTTCACCAATATCTTGCTAATTTTGGGGCCAGGTTGCTCAGTTTTATCTACACATGTTAAAAAATACAGACATTTTCTTGTTTCTTATTTACTTTATTTTATTTTTGCTTATTTTCAGGTCATTGTTTTGCAGTTTTCTTTTTCTTACTAATATCAAGCTAATTTTTGGACCAAATTGCCTTTTTTCTTCTCCCCATGTTTTTGAAAGACATCAAACCAAGTTGTTCAACATTTAAAGGGTTACAGGCCTGCATGTGTATATTTTTTGTGCAGGCTGACATATGCTTTGCTGCTTTTTCTGCTGCAGCTATTGTCAGAGCCTCCACCTACACCGCCACCTGCTTTGGATTCATGTACACCCTGGAGGGCCATGTCTACATTAAGCCCCAGGATTCTGAAAGTATTTGCAATGCAGCCTTCATGCTACGTATCGTGCTGCGATGTATGTGCATCACTAACAGCGGGGAGCGTCATCAGCGGGGAAACATACCGCAGAGTCCAACTTTACTGCCATTTCTATTTGCAGTGTAATGTTTGAACTAGTGATGCGAGTGATTCCTGACAGTGGGACACTTCTCCAGTTTGGAATCTGGGTCGCTGGAGCTCAAAGTACATGGACATTGAGTCATTTTGCCTTTTTTACCAAAGCAGTGTTCTACAGTCTTTTCTGCAGCATAATGCTGTGTCATCCAGCGAGCTGCTGCTGAGGGAAATCAAATACTGAGAGTGCATTCCTGGAAGAATACCTTGTAACATGAAAGCCGTATTCTGATTGTTTAGTGAGTTTTCCACATTCTTGTTCAGTATTTTGCCCTCTGTTAAATCTCTAAGACCACTCCAGCCTGTGTTAAATACTGTTTATTCCTGAATTTTCCTGAAATTCTCCACTTTTTGAATGAATATGAATCTAATATAAGCTGGAACTCTGTTACAACTGGATGATGGCTGCATTTAACCATTTAACTGACAGTTGACATAGGCAACCAGTTTGTTTGCTGGTTTCTGCCAACAACAAGTTAACCCTTAGGGACTGTTTGGTGCATTTTATACCCCTTTACTTCATTTTTTTTGGTATAATTTTGACTGTGTTCATGCATACTGCATAGATTTTGGCTAGATTGTATATTTTTGTTTAATCTTGGAATTTCCAGCTCAGTTTCAACAACAAGTCTAAAATTCCCTATGTTAACAAAATTGTTACATTCATACTATTAAGTGCACAAAATGCACCACTAAAACCCATTAAAACTGCAATTTCTGATCCCACAGCCATCAAAACAATTAAAATATGCATTATTTCTGGGTGTCATTATGAGGTTTGCCTTGAAATGTGTAATTTTTACTATTATCCACCTGATGTTATTTTCAAATTTGGCATATGGAGAAAATACATGCTATTTCCACTAGGTGCACTGTCACAATCAATGTTGCTGCTAATCATTGACACATACCAGGATGAAATCTATTTAGCATGTAAAATTTTGAAAATATTTCATCTTTTTTTCTCATCAAAAAACATAGTGGCATCATGACAAAAAATGTCATTTAAAGGGTTAAAATTCTGAAAAATAATGAATCTTTGATATTTATGACTGATATTAGTTAAAAATAACTCAATGAAGGTAAAAAATAATATTATTGTATAATTCTTTTTTTTAAGATTATTTTTTGGGGGCATTTCCCTTTATTTATATAGAGCAGCTGAAGCGTGACAGTAAAGGTGGGAGAGAGAGTGGGGAATGACTTGCAGCAAAGGGCCACATGCTGGACTCAAACCCCGGCCGCCGTAGGAACCTGGGGTGCACCCTCCACCTGGTGAGCTAGAGGCCGCTCCTTGTTGAATTCTTTTTAAAGCTTGATTCGAGTGTGTGTAATATTAAAGAGGCCCATAAATCAATATTTCCTGTCACTTTATGACTATCTTTGACAAGTAAATTAGGCGTCCTGTATATTAGTTTTATTGTTAACAGCGTAACGTTATCCTTTACAAAGGCTACTGTCGTCGATTTGTTAACTTGCATATATTACATATCTCACTGCACTTCACAGCACTGTATCAGGTCCAAAAGGTGAAGAAACAATCCAACTCAATCCCTTTAAGTCTTAAATTTAGTCAGAACAAGTAAACTAGCTTGCACACAACAACTGGTTTTGCTGCTAAGATGAAAAGGTTTTGTGCACAAATTAACTTTTAAAAACTTTGAGCACAAATCAACTTTTAAAAAAAAACAAACTTTAGGCACAAAATAACCTTCATTATTTAAATTTTGAGCACAAAATAAACTTTTGTTTTTAAAATTTGGGCACAAAATTAACCTCTGTTTTCAGTCTGAGCACGAAAAATAACCTTTGTGTTTACATTTTGAACACAAAAGTGCATTATTAACTTTGATCCAGACTTTTATCTTTTAACCAGTCTCCAAACTTTAAGATCATCTGATATAGCAAGAAGAATAAAACACTAATATTGATGAGGGAAAAAAACTCACCAATGACTCAAAAACACTGTCTGGAACACCCGTCTGTCAGCGTGTCATTACTATGCCTGGTGCATGAGGTCAGAGTTGTCACTCACCATAGTGTGGGATGATGGCCCAGGCCATGGCTGAGGCGTAAATTCCTCCGATCATCCAGAACATGCAGAGCCAGCTCAGATGCTCTCCTCTCTTCTCCCGAGCCAACACCTCCGCAAAGTACGAGAAGACGATTGGTACCGCTCCACCAATCCTGCAAATACAGTCGGCTGTAATTAGTTACAAGTGCTTCAGATGCCAAGCATCATCGGAATTATATTAATGTGTGTGACGACAAACATTTAGGAACATGCAAAACAGATATATGGTTAGAGAAAAGCATTAAGGAAAAAGCAAAGTTGGCAGGCAGCATCTTATGCAGCGAGTTAGACTTCTTCTCATTATGAACATCAGTGAGAAACATTTTGATGTGAGTTTGTTCTTCTTATAACTCTGAAAATGAGCTGGGCTCAGGCAGCAGGCCACCATGTGTAAACTCATATGAACAGGATAAATTAAATCATGTCACAAGAAAGAGTCCTAAACGAAACACAGTGTTTTCAAACCTCCAGGAAGCAGTGAAACTTCAGCTTAACATCTGTTTGGATGGAAATATTGTTTTTGAAGAAAATGAAAAAGCAGCGTACTGTAGCACACAGGATATTACAAGTGTGTCTTCTCATCTTTGATGCATCTTTACTTTTTCTCAAACTCCATTGTCACATTAATACACAGGATCAGAATAATTACAGTGACAATGTTAGTCAACCCATATTAACCCTTTAAAATCTAAGCAAATTAACTAGATTTCTTACAAAAATACAGGAAGAAAGCAATGAGCAATAAAGATGAAACAACCCAAAAATTAGCAAGTGGTAAAAATGAATACAAAATTACCTGTAAATTAGTAAAAAAAGAAAAAAAGAAAAATGAAAAAGCAAGTGAAACTTGGAAAAACAAACAAACAAACAAAATACATTTTGTAACATAATGTGAAATATGTAAGTGTAGTTTTTTTGTAGTTTGTAAATTTCTTACCAAGTTGCTCATTGCCTCATTGCTTTTTGTCATGTTTTTGAAGGAAATCACACAAATTGGTTCAGGTTTCAAAGGGTTAAACACTAGTGGCAGGCGTAATAAAGAAGCAAAAGAAAAGTAATGTCGCTCCAAGTTTCAAAGGGTTAAATAAAATTACAGTGTCATGTCAGTGTGTTAATGTGGCTGAAGTGGAGCATCAGTGAAGTGTCGAGCAGAGTCAGCAGGAGCCCATCTGTGTCTGCAGCGACTCTCTCGCTGGTTTGTTTCACAGCTCCAGCGTTTCCAAGAAAAATCAGAAGAGGAAAACAAAATGACAAACCGTTTGATGAGCGAGCAAATGCAACAGAGAGAGGTGTCAGTGTCAAGCTGCACCACAGCAAATTAAAGAGGATGCTGCAAGTGTGTTGCAGCCTCTGTGATACTCTGTGTTTTCATTGTTATTGTTACACATTTAATTATAAAACAATACAAGACAAATTCATTTTCAGTTTGTTTGACTGAAAGACTTTGGTGTAAAACTATAAATATTTGTTTCCATTTTTATTTCTCTGTATTTCAAATTTGTTTGTTTTTATTAAGGAAATATCATCATCTTTGCGGTTGTATCCCCCCGACAAGTCCAGTTGCACTCACAGTTTCTATCTATGCCTGTCCACAATAAAGCAGAACATTTTTCAAATATGGATGTTTTTGCAAAAAGGCTACAAATTCTAAAACATGGATGCTTCACATCTTCCCCTCTGCAGCACAGACGATCTTCACAATCAACACAGTTTCAAGGTGGACACCGAAGATTAGTGTCACACATTCAGATTCTGATCAAATGTCTCCCCTTCTGTGTTATAGTACTAAATTACTGCAAGACAACTTGCTGTGCAGAACATTATGATGTCACAGTAAATTAGACCTCTGACCTTTTGGATTTAAATATCATGACTTCATCCTTTTAGCTTATTTGTGTGAAATTTTGTCATACTTAGCCCATGAATTCTTAATTTATGGCCAAAAACATGTTTTGTGTTGGTCACACTGAGCCTTGACCAACAAAATCCAATCAGTTCATTCTTGAAGTCAAGTGGATGTTTGCGCTAAATTTGAGGAAACATCGTCAAGGTGTTCTTGAGATATTGCGATCCAGAGAATGAGAAGGGCATGAAGTCACAGTGACTCTGACCTTTGATGACCAAAATCTAATCAGTCCGTTGTTCGTGCAAAACTGAGGGCAACTGCCATAAAGGCATTCCTGAGATGTCACTTTCATGAGAATGGGCCAGACGTGAGGTAACAGTGACCCTTGACAACCAAATTCTAATCAGTTCATCATTGAGTCCAAGTGGACTTCAAATTTGAAGACAACTGTCCTCAAGGCATTTCTGGGATATCAGGTTCATTAGTATGGGCCAGACATAAAGTTTCAGTGACCACTGACAACCATAATCTAATCATTTCATCCAACAGGATGTTTGGGCCGAATTTGGGGAAATTTCCTCAAGGCGCTCTTGAGATATCGGTCAAGAGAATGAGAAGGATGTGAAGTCACAGTTATTTCGAATGTTGACAACCAAATTCAAATCAGTCCATCTGTGAGTTTAAGAGGATGTTTGTGTCAAATTTGAAAAATGCCCTCAAGACAATTGAAAGATACTACTTTAATTAAAATGGCTAGACGGGAAGTCACAGAAACTTTGACTTTTGCCGACCAAATTCAAAATAATTCTTCCTTAAGTCCAAGAGTACATTTGTGCCAAAATTGAGTAATTTCCCCAAGGGGGGCTCTTGGGATATCACATTCATGAGATAAGAATGGATGAACAGATGGATGGGTGTACAGACAAACCAAAAAACATAATGCCTGTGGCCATGGCTTTTGTTGCGACAGAGGCATGAAAATATAGATTTCAGGTCAAATATTTGTGTTAATATATGTAGGAATTAATATTTTCAAATAGATTCATAATAACTTGTCCTGAATTACAATTTGTTAGTACTCTAGTACATGTCATTACTGCAGAACGCAATCTGTGTGATTTGACAAATTGACAGTTTGAATCTCCTTTTTCTTCGTTTAGAAACATCTTATAGTAGGAAAGTCAATGAGGTAAGGAAAATCTTAATAAAACAAGCAGAATCTGGTCAAATGTGCAACAACACTTAATGCCTGATCATATTTCTCCCAGACTGAGGCTGTAAAAAAGATAAAAAACCCAGTGTTCCCTTTGAAATCTGTTCAGGCAGATTTCTACCAAAATGTTACATATTCCCAAGAGTAAATGTGCAGTCATTAATCTCTTTTACCCCTGTTATCAATATGCACTTGCATACAGATTGAGAATTAAGTGATGAAATAAAAGCTAAAGCTACTAATTAAAAATTTATCACAGAGCCATTAAAGCAGGAGCTGTTGTTTTAGACTCAGATTGAATGACGGGAATACTGGTAAATAAACACAAGTGAGAAGAGTGCAAATCAGGTGAATCTGCTGCCAGAGCAGGACGATTAAACTGGGTGAGCTGGAAACAGGCCGGACCTGTGGCTTTAATGGACTGGAATGGAGATGTGTACACACTGCACGATTAAATGAATTTTAGGATTCTCTGGTATAGCAATCTGAAAATAACCTTTAATTACTACTTCCTCTCAAATACATGTGTTGTGAATCGATCATCCATGCTCCTTAAAGCCAGACTCCATTGACAAAACAATCACTTTATGCCCCTGGAACACAGGAGCCTCTGGTCTACTGGTGCTTCAATCCATTTGTTTGTGCTATTGCGTGACTTTGGTGAATTATGACTAACCCAAAAAAACACCAAATTCACATAATAACACAAACAAAGTAACTGATTGAAACACCAGTGGACCTACAGCTCCTGTGTTCAATGGGGGTTAAATTATTGTTTTTGTCAGTGGAGTCTGACTTTGAAGAAATTATAGTTTCACTTTTTTGTTCATTTCCCTTTTGAAAAGCAAACTACATCAAAACATCTGTTGACAAACTCTAACACAACTCATGCAGTATAATCTAATTATCTATTCTCTCTTCAAAGTCAGATTCCATTGAAAAAAACAGAAATTTTGCCTCACTGAACACAGGAGCTTTTGTTTTTCTTGTCATTGTGTGACTTTGGTTAATCTCAACTCACCCTCTAAAACACCAGCGTCACGCAATAACGCAAAACAACTAACTGTGTGATGGATTCAGACCAGTAACTCCTGTGTTCAGTGAGCTAAAATTACAGAGTCTGGCTTTGAGAGCATAAATAAGCTGCATTTCGAGTTTAGTTTCGTGTCTGAAATGACTATTTGTTTGGAAAGTACTGAGCATACAATTGCATAAAACAGACTAAGAATAATATTGCATGAGCTGTGTCAGAGTTTGTATAGTTTTGATAGAGTTTTGCTGTTGTTAAATGTGGACCCCAAGTACTTAAATTCATCAAAATGTTTTTGAGTTTTAGGATTCTTTGTTCACTGTTAAGCCATGCTAGAAAACTAAAGTTTTCTTTAAAAATTTAGTGCAACACAGGATGAGTAATTGATATACACATAGTCATCAGAGGGATACAGTATTCCTTTAACCCCTTGAAACCTGGATTGATATCAGTTTTCTAGTGCTGCGTTCAGTCACCTTTTACAAGCATTTCAACTTTTAAAATGTGAGAAAATTTAACCCTAACCCTAACACTGGAAAAAAAAGCAACATGACATAAAATGCAAAGTACTAAAAAAAAAAAAGACCAGACAGGTGAGAAGAGAATGGCCAGAAAATGAGAGAATCACAAGAAAATTATAAAATAACTTGGAAAAGAAAATTATGTTTTAGAATAATTTTAAAAATCTATATAAAATTAGTTTACAAAAATACATATAACAATTATTATTATTATTAATAATAATATGTTATTTTTATTTTATTTTATGACTATTTTTCAGATAATTTCATATATATGTATATATATATATATATATATATATATATACATTTTTACATAATTTTTTTTGTGCCACTGTCAGGTAATTTTCTTGTTGATTTTAGCTAATTTTGTAAAAACGCTTGGGTCGTTTTTTGTTAAGTTACTCATCATCTTTTTTTCAATGTTTTTGTAAGAAATTAAGCCAATTCACTCAGGTTTCGATGATTAAGTCATCACTATTGGTCCAATTACAAAATGCAAACTGGGTGCTTGTTTCATATAATTCTCTGTATATTGACTTGCTCAGCAGCTTGGTGTTTTTTGATGGAGGTGACCTTAATAAGTCATGTATGACCAGTCAGATCGCTGAGACGGGAGGCTGTGTCACATATCAAGGCTATGGGCAGCCAAGCAGACCACACCGATGCTACAACACACAGATGTTCATTTACTGTGCTCAGCTCATTTCTGCAAGCGTTTTAGTTTTGCTTTGTTCTGCCCACCAACCCCCCCCCCCACCCTCACTCAGGGGACGGGGATGAGCCGGTACCAGGCTGTCAGAATAACCTCTTGTCATGTGCTTTGACTTTGGAGGGAGGGAGACAGCCGAGGAACCGGTGGGAGGACAGATCAGATCATCAGATCAGGCCGTAGAGGAAGAGGCCCGCGTCGGAGCTTCAGTCTCTCAAACACATCGAGGAAGACGAGCTGTGAAGTGGAATAATATTCCAGAGAAGAGATGAGTGAACTCACCCAAAGCCGGACACCATGCGGCAGAGGAGGAACATGCTGTAGCCTTGGACGAAGGATGAGAGGAAGGCAAAGAAGCCATTGACTGACATGGATATCAGCAGGACCTGCTTACGGCCCACCTTGTCTGACAGGCCACCCCAGAAGAAGGCTCCAAACATCATCCCCAAATATACGATGCTACCTGGAGACAGAGAGGGACAGAGATACATGTAAATCATCTCAAACATCTGGACTCAAATGTTTGTTAATCAAACTGCTGAGTGAATAAAACACATTACACTTTGAAAAGGGAGACAGTTTGTGCTCATATTCATTCGTGCATGTATTCCCCCATCACACAGTCTGGATTTCAAATTCATTACATTTTCAACAGGGTAACTAAATATCTGTTCCCGTACCCAAGGTTGATGTGAGCAGTGAGAGGGAACCAAAACAGTTAAGTTTCAGGCATTAAAGCCAAAATAAAGAGTTGAAAGAGGTTAGAATGCTGCAAAAAGGTGAGGCCAACTGCAGAATGGGATGATAATATTCTGTGGGGTACATCACCACATGCAGATATAAGATTTAAAAACAGACTTTAGCAGCTATAGGAGGCAAATTCTTTAATGTAATTTTCTTGTTTTAATGCAGGTGCTGAGGATTTTTTCCTCCAAAGTGAAGCTAATGCAGCATAGCTGTAACATAGACAGACACTCTCAGACAGTTGTGCAGTATATAAAAGCTACAAGTCCATTACACATAAAAGAAAGACAATTTTGTTTGGACTGGTTTGACACCTGCGACATTGCAGGTGTTAGTAGTCTAGTATTGCACTGGTCTTGGACACACACACACACACACACACACACACACACACACACACACACAGGCATATAGATTTTGTACACAAGCTGAAGCATTAAGTGGTGCTTTCCGAGTGCATCAGTGGAGTAACAGAGCTCAGACAGAAATAGGCTCTTGTTATTTCCCGGCTATCGACAGAACGCTGAGGGGTCACATAAAATGTAAGACTATATAAATAGCAGAGCGGCAATCGATTAGTTGAGTTTGGCTTAGATCACAACGGGGCTACGACACTGTAGATCAACTTGATTGTGTTTTGACGGGACTGAAGGTAAGGTTTTCCATTTCCTTACTGTATTATGATGATAGTCAGTGTGTTGGCCTCAGTAGGATCAGTGTCTGGTAGCAAGCACTGTGAAACCATCCAGCCCTTTCTTTTTCTAAATTCGTCACATAGCTCTGCTTTGTCAGTACGTAAGTGAGTAATGCCAAAAGGCACTTTTTGTGTGCACATGGGATGCCACTGGACTGTGTCAGGCAGGGCCGGCTCTACCCAATTTGGTGCCCTAGGTGCCCTAACCCTAACCCGCACCTCCGCACCCAATAACGACACATCACATGCTCACACATAATTTAGGAACATGTCACTGTTTATTTATTTGTAATGTTTATATAATATTTTTTTTTCTAGACAGAAAACACTAAGTGAGTGGGCACAGAAAAATTATTATTTTGTTATTATTTTCCCTCGAGGCCAAGGGGGACTGGCGGCGCCCCTCCAGCAGATGGCGCCCTAGGCGACCACCTATATTGCCTATGCCAAGAGCCGGCCCTGGTGTCAGGTGAGAACCGGTGTTATCATATGCCGGCATATGGTCGGGACCCACCTGCGTCAGGACAGAATCTGTCGTGTGTGTATAAAATGCGTCAGGACGGTGTCAGGTTGTAACGCTGCTGGTCGATTAATCCCACAAACAGCAGACTTTTTTGCAGGAGTCCATCCTTCACTTCCTGTTTGAATGTAATGTTTTTTTTCTATACCGTACCGTGTGTCTGCTTGCCCTAAACCTCACACACCGTGCTGTTGTTGTGTAGGAATCGACAGATTTTCGGACTGGCTGATTATTAGGCATTTTGCCGATTATATATGTGTTTGGTATTTTAATTTAAAGATTGCTGATAAAATAAATTAAGAAAAAAATGCAAAGAAAGTGTAAGCATGGGAGGAACTTTTACTTTGTAAAACCTCAGGGAGCTATTTTTATTTATTCATTTCTTATTTAAATTGTCACTTAACTTTATAAAAAAAAGTTGCTGGAACTTGCTGAATATGATTTTGAATGTTTTAGTTTGATTAAGCATTTTCTAGAAATATTTAAATAACGTTTTGTGTTGGAGTTTGTTATATTTAACATTCTAAATATTGACAGAAAGATTTTCATTTTTATTGTAAATGCATATCGATTTTAAATATTGATAATGATATTGATATGAAACCTGCATGTACAAATAAAATAAGATCAGAAGAGAATACATAGAATGCATCTTTGCATGGATAAACCCACATGATAATGCTAGTAAAAATACGATAAAAAAAGGATTGTATAAAATGCATAAAATTAAGGTAAATACAACATTTTAAAGAGGAGCAGCAGTGCAGAACTGGGAAGCAAAATGAGAGGTAGTCGGCCCTGAAAAACTAATATTGGTAAACCTCTATTGTTGCATGTACTATAGTTGGCTAAACATAATCGTGTGCCACGTCGTTCCCCCGTCATCACAGAAGCAGCATCCAGAAGCATAAACAGCTGACGCAGAAGGAAACCTAAAATGTCAGAAGTAGACGTGGAAGGTCACTGACAGAGCGGCCCCATGTGATGAGTTGGGATGAGAACGTGTTGCGGTTACACGGCCCTCTGAAAGAGCCACAACTTACACATGCATGTGTGTGCGTCATAGGTGCACTGCAGTACTTTAGCAAACCCCCAGGGACCAGATTACGTGATCAAAGTTTCAACAGCTAAATGTGCAATAAATGTGCTTCGACAGATGCTTCATATTGCATTGGGGATGTGTATTTACATTGAATTCATCCATTGTTTGGTGTATAATATGGTAATTTGATACGTCTTTATTAAAACCAAACATCTCCTGCAGTAATGACTCCAGTTTCATTCTCTCGGACTGAAATGACTCTATCTGCTACCTGATATTTCTTAAAGTGACCGTGGGGGAAACAGAGCAGTAGTTGACCTCTGAACCCTAATGTTAAAGTCCAGGCATTTGTCTCTGGCTGCTGCTATTTTTTTTTTCCTCCCGCAGGAAGTCGGGGTCATTTCTTTTCCTGTCCCCGGGAACATGCGGCAGAGGGGACGGGCTGGTGGAGAAGGGTGGGGGTTGTCAGGCCAGTAAATAATCCACTTTACTCTCTACGTGCTAATAAAAATGCTAATGTGTTTTGGAGGAGGGGGGTGCGATTGTTTGACGAGGCAGCACCAGAATGAACGCAGACAGAGGGAAGGAAGCTTTATTTCTTTTTTTTTTTCCCTCCTGCGTGTTTGAGGTGATGGGACAGATACGCTGAGAGTAGAACGTCTTATCAAGCAGCGCAGACATGATGCTGAGAGCCAGTGATTCATTACAGGTGACAGCCGCTGGATCTATCTACGCACAGCCGCTGCAGAGGAGGCTCTCCTACCGGCAGCAGGATATAAAGAGCAAGCTGCACTACCGCAAGCTCACAAATATCAAAGCGAATATCAAAACCGCTGCATTCTGCACTAACTGTGACATCTCTTCAGTGGTGCGGCTACACACAGACAATGCATCTGAACTCATGTACTCAAGAAGATGCTATCTGGTAACAGCGGCTCATTTGTTTTATGGCTCTCCTTCCACTGGGTGTGTATCAGTAATAAAGAGGGAGGGTAGTGCAGGGTGATGGGACATCTGAGACGCATTATGAATCTTTGTGAGATTGGATTTTGCACAGGGTTCAAACTCAGGTCAGACCTCAAAACCTCCGTTAGCCTCAAGATTGCAGGGGTTTCATGGAAATGCGTGAGGGCCAGTTAAAAGCAGTGGAGCACAGGGATGATAGCTTTGTTTAACTGTTTGTCCTCATGCAGGAGAAACACTAAAGACTGATGGACAATTTCATAAAGAATGGACTACGGCTGCTGATAGCAACATGAATTGCATTTGCAAACGCTATCTGCCTAAAGTCCAGTTGCTAGGACATTGCTTTAATGATAAAACAACATAAACATGGACATAAAGCTTTGCAGCTGAGACCCTTATTTTGTGTTTGATCCACAGACTGTATATAAAGATGGATAACGCTCCCCCACTTACAACTGAAGACAACTGTCTTTCTCTACAGTTGTTGTATGGTGTCTACATTTTCCCTATATGTAATCTATTATACCTGTTTGGTAGACAGAGGTGCCTCTGATAGATAGTACTATATACTACAGCTGTTCATCTTAAATCCTTCTGTACTTTTACTTTTACGAGTTGTACATCGTCGTTGTTTTTTTGTATATTTACACAGGATATGCGATACATTTTTTTTTTTACATGTGTACTGTTCTTGTGTGTAGATAAAATACAACAATTCAATCTTCATATAAATTGTTAGGTGTGACTGTATAATATATATATATATATATATATATATATATATATATAAATATATATAAAGGACTATGCGACTACACTGCCTATTTCTGTCCTAAAATGTATTCAGAGACGTATATTGGTGCCCTGTTACTCATCAAAACAGTGAAACCAAGCAGCACTGATCAAATAAAAACCAAGATTTGGTTACTGCATTGTCTTTTTCTCACCTAAAATGTTAATGTTTAAAAAACATGTTTTAGCTTACTGTTTAACTGGAATTCGAGATAGCTGCCGGAAAACCCCTGTTTCCACATGATGTCGTCCATCACCATTTATTGGTCTGATCAGGCGATAGCATTCTGGTAGTTTTTTTTTTTTTTTTTACCTTTGGAGTAGTATTTCTACTGCATGAACTACCTGGTTTTATGTGATGTTCTTCTTTATATCAGTGAAACACTGATACAAACTAGTCTGAGGGGATGATGTGCAAGAGGAGAAAAGAGGCTGAGAAGCTCAGGTGAGGAGAATAAATTAATTAGGCAGTTGAACAGGCAGGGAGCTGATTGGCTGGGAGAAACTGAGGAGCAGGGAGGACAAACGAGGCTGATGCAGGGCAGGTGTGTAGCTGGGTAAAGGGGGAAAATGCATCACAGGAACACAGTTAACACCTCCTCATCCCCGTAACCCAAAGGGGCACGTTTGGCGCATTCTATGCACTTTGCAGTCTTCATTTTAAGACCATTTTGGCCATACATTTTGGCAAGATTGTGTATGTTTGTTGAATCTTTGAATTTGCAGCTCAGCTAAACTAAACTGTTACATTCATACTGTTAAGTGCAAAAACTGTGCTATTTTAACCCATTCAAACTGCAATTTTTGATCCCACAGCCTAAAAAACATGCATTGTATTATTTCTGGGTGTCATTATGGGCTTTTGCCTTGGAATTAGTCATTTTTACTATTTTCCAACTGATGATGTCATTCTTTAAATCATATCTGGCATATGGAGAAAATACATGCTATTTCCAATAGGTGTACTGTCAACATCAATGTTGCTGCAAATCATTAAATCATCACTATACTACTACTACTACTACTACTACTACTACGACTACTACTACTACTACTACGACTGCTACTACTACTAATAATAAATCTACTTTGCATGAAGTATATTGAAAATAATTAATAGTGTGTGTTTATTTTTTTCATCTAAGACATAGTGGCATCCCTGGAAAAATTTAGAAAATTAATGAATATTTGATATTTATGATTAGAACTGATGTTGGTTAAAAAAATAAACTCAATGAAGGTAGAAACTAATATTAATGTATAATATTTTTTAAGGCTTGATATATAGAGCGATATGAGTGTGTGTGTTAAGGATTCTAAGGGTTTGTATTAATTTGACTGAGTGAAAACAAAGACAGACTCACTAAACTTATATGACTCTTTTAAGATTCTTAATCCATTCTTCCAAAAAAGTCATCAAACACTGACTGTGACAAAAACATACTATGTAACCAAGTGACAAACCTAAAACTGATCAGCGTCTCAATACCAGTAACACCAGACAACTAAATATAAAATATATGATGTAATATATGGTCTTGTTCTACATGATTCCATATAAAAGTCTCTTCTTCACTGCTAACAGCAATTTCAAGCCCCAATCAGTGTCTTCACAGGATGTGTTCAGCCACAGTACTTTGTGGTCAACCATGTTTAAAAGCACTCAGAGCCCAACACGTGATTGCTGCAATTATGTTTGTAAGATGAAAGAAAACTTCAAGTCTAAAAATGCTCAGAGTCTCGGCTATACATGAAAAGTGCAAAAGGAGAGTCAGTCAGGTAAAGTCAAGGGGCCAACAAAGTCCTTAGGGTTCATTCTCAGAAACATGAATGCCTGTTCCAACTGTGCTAATCTATTTGGTATTTCTTGATTTCACAAGATAAATAAAAAACTTGACCTGCTGGAGGCACTAAATAAAAACTCAGGAGTACATTAGCATAGATCCTCTGGGAGCCAGGAATGACATACCAAATGTAACGCCAATTTATCTGGTATTTGTTGTTACATTTCACAGGATAAGTGAAAACTTTAACCTGCTGGTGACACTAAATAAAAACTCAAGAGGACATGTATCACAGTGTGATACATCCTCTGGGAGCCATGAAACTTCCACCAAATATTGCACCAATTATTCTGATTTATCTAGTAGCACTCTGGGAGCCATGAATGCTATAACAAATGTTAAACCAACGTATGTGATATTAATTGATGTATTTCAGAGGATAAGTAAAAACTTTGACCTGCCATGGCGCTTGACAAAAACTTATTGGGACAAAGTCAGTAGGATACATTCTCTGGAAGCAATGAATGTTGTAACAAATGTTATGCCAGTTTACCTGTTATTTGTTCACACATTTTCACCAGAACAGTGAAATTGCTGCCATGCTGGTGGCACTAGAGGACAAATTGTGTAGGATTCATCCTCTGGGAACCACAAATGTTATGCTAAATGTTGCGTCAATTTAGCTGGTATTTGTTGACATATTTCACAGGATGAGTGGAAACTTTGACCTGCTGGTGGTACTGAATAAAAACTCATTAGGACAAACTCGGTAGGATCCATCCTCTGGGAGCCATGAATATTACACCAAGTGTTGTGCCAATCCAGCTGGTATTTGTTCATATATTTTAGAATTTTTTTTTGACTTGCTGGTGGCAGTACATGAAAACTCAGGAGTTGAAAGTCAGTCTTTTGGGGACCATGGACATCTAATGTCGCCACAAAATATCTCTATTTAAGTTGTAGAGATATTTCAATCTAGTAGAGGAGAAACAGATTTCCATCCCTAATAAAACCACATTTTACCACTTAGCCCTGGTGATATCAAGCCATGCAGAATGTTATCTTTGGTCTGGTTTGAGATATTTGTCTCTGCAGCAGACTATTCCTTTAGTAGAAAATAGTTCAAAAGACAACCAAGTATGAAGTGGGTAGATTATCCCGAGTGACTATCTCTGCAAATATACACCATTTTTTTTTTTTCTTTCATGCTGTAAACAGCACAAATTAAATTCCAGTCACAGCTGTTGTATTGCTACAGAAATCTCTAAAAAAATAAAACAATACCTATCTCCATGGCAGGTTAGTATGAAAAGAGGTTTTTCCTTTAACTACATGTATTAAGTCCATCAAGCAGAATCAGTGTTGTAGTAAAGTTGCTCTGATCCCACCTGAACTGTGGTGATTATCTTTTTTCTTATAACCAAGAGCTCCCGGCTGACTGTCTGTGCTCTCTTTAACGGTACACTGTGCAGTGTCTCAGCATCCACAGGGATTATTTTAAGTTAACTCTTAACTTGTTTCCACGCATGCTGCTTTTTTTATTCTCCCCGTCTGTAGTAATTAGCTCTTACGTGTAAGTGTAATTCTCTCTTGACACCTCTCTGCTCTGTTTTTTCTCCACATCCCCGTGCAGTGTCTGGGCATGGATGAGAGGAGACAGACAGCAGTCAGAAGAATCAGACGCTAATTTCCTCAGCGGGAACATTCAGGACATTATGTGAGAGGATTTCGACAGATGAGGGGATTCCCGGAGGAGCCTGGGTGATTGACAGGCGGGTTGCAGCAAGGAATGAGAAAAGAGCAGGGGGAGTCAGGCAGACCCCCCGGGAGCACAGCACATTCCTTGGGTTTTTAATTACATCAACACCTGCTAATTTGTTTTTATACCAATGGACTTCACTTGGAATATTCAGACTTTTGTCTTATTTTGGCTCATATGAAGCACCTGAATTACCATTAATTAATAAGAAAATTACCCAGAAAAAGACTATAACTATAACAATTATAATTTTAAATAAGTAATTAGAACTGGAAATTTCCCTCATTTTTTGAGAATTTTCTATTTTTTAATATTTTAAATATTTTTGTTTTGCATTACATTTCTTGCCAAGTTGCTCATTGCCATCTGGTCAAGTTTCAAAAGTTTAAATGCTTGTGAAAGGCATTTGAATGCAGCACAAGAAAGCTTTTGATATTCCAGGTTTCAGAGGGTTAAACTTCATCCAGGTTGGATACAGTCAACTGTCATGCAGAAAACAAAAAATATCAAAATGAATCAGCAAATCAGGATGAGTTCAGGGTCAGTCAGGAATTTTGTGATCAGTTGAAGACTGGAAACAAATTGTCCTGAAACAGAAACATAACTGACCCTTTTTTTAATGTTAATGGAAGATTTAATGTTAATGGAACTTTACTGATGAACTATTTGTGCTTACAAAACCAGAGTTATATTTGAAACTCTTCCAAGTGGGACTAATTTTCAGCTGCTGTCCCACTGCTGAGTGGATATTGGAATGTCTATGGAAACAAATCAAATCAAAGGTGTAGCATTCCACTTATTTTCTTGTTGCATTAATGCTACAGCATTTACAATCAAGCCTCCAGCCCTCCAACCTGCAACCTCTAATAAAATAAGCTGCAAATAATGAATTAAATAAATTAACGTAACCTGCATGAATTTGGACTGTGGGAAAAAAGCCACAAAACCCAGAAATAACATGCAAAAATGGCATTATCCAAGATGGTTATCCTAATATGAAAATTAAGCTAAAGTTTGATATTGTTCTTATTGTCATAAATTCGTAGCGGTTGATACCAAGAACTTGCAAAGTAAGTTGATCAGTCATCAAGTCTCTAAACACTTCATCAATACTATAGACTACAAGAAACACAACGACTCAATCAATCACTCAATCATCGACTTTTACAGTAAATCCACGAGTTGGGACATCTTTGCCTGCACAGCAATTGTGTGAATAGATGCTATAGTGGTGCTTTTGTTGTGAAGGAGAAAGAGAGTAGGACAGAGGAGGACAGGGAATGAAGAGACGTAGAAAATGTTGTTGTCCCCGGACTGTTTTAATTAGCTAACCTCAGGCTGCAGCAGTCTATTTTTTACACCTTCACCTGTCGATGGTGTTTGTGATAGTACATGTAGAGTAAACTCAGCAGACAAAGCGAGAGAAGATTGCCATTGATTCTGCAAGGTTCCTCAGAGCAGCCCCCTCATGCAGATGTGCTCCTTCATATCTTCCTTCTGTGCTACACCTGGCTCCACGCGAACACGTTTTTCAAGCGAACATCCTCATTTTGCAAACTGTGGTGCAAGGGGTGGGAGGGAAAAGAGAGGGGAGGGCACTGATGGGAAGTGTGTGAAAGCAGCACTCTCCCTCTCCCTCTCTTTCTCTGGGGAGGTACGTGAGTCAGTCTACCATGGCTAAACTGCAGTGAAGCACAATGCTGCAGAGATTAACTCAGGCCTGTATCTTCAGATCACCTGCACAGCAGTGAGACACACAGAGAGTGTGAGAGAGTGTAAGAGAGGGATTACAGCAGGAGGGTAACAGAGAAGACGGACGAGAGCATGCAGGAAAAAAAACCTGGAACATCCAACGTCTGGATAGCATCTCACCTTTTGGATTTTAATACAGGGAAGGCCATTCTGGGGGAAAAGGTTCAGTATCTGGAGTAGATATGGAGAGAATGCTAGTGATGTATGCATATGAAAGAATAAATTAGTTATTCTGAAGGAAATTGAGAAGAAACATGTATATTAATGTCATACTGCAGAATTTCAGTTTTTGACAAAGTATTACTTTACTTCAGTATTTCCACTCTATGCTACTATAACTTCAAAACTTTTTAGTTAGTTTTTCCATAAAAACATGTATGATATGATTATATGATATGATGAAGTACTATGATAGTAATCTGCCCAGTATTATACAAAGTAGGGCTGGGTGATATGGCCCAAGAATAAAATCGCAGGTAAAGTTTGCAGACGTAATTGTTAAATCTGTACATGGGAAACAAATGTGGTAACACTTTCTATGAAGTCCCTATCTATAATGCATTATAACACATTATGAACATACTTATAATGCATTACAATGCCTCTATAGAGCTGTATAATGATAGTTATACACACTCATGGTTACTTACGATGCTTTATAAAAATAACTCATTATGATGCCAATGTCTATATAGTCTACTTGCCAGCAAAGTCAACCCGGAAATGTTGAGTACCCCAAAGTTTTATGTTATGTTATTTTTATGTTAGTTTATAGTTTATAGTATACGTCCCCAACATTAGGAAACTGCTGAACGCTAACTTGCATATGTTAGGCATTTTGCATAATTTACACTGAACAAAAATATAAACGCAACACTTTTGTTTTTGCTCCCATTTTACATGAGCTGAACTCAAAGATGTAAAACATTTTCTATATACACAAAAGACACATTTCTCTCAAATATTGTTCGCAAACCTGTCTAAATCTCTTACAGTATTTCAGCCATTGCTTGGCCAATTTGGAAATGATCTGGTTAGTTTTGGGGTTTCTTTGAGTATGATTAATCCATTTCTGATCAGTTGTTTTAACAACCGTAACTAGTTTACATACAATTTTCTGTTCTGATGCGTTTGGGTATAATTTTGTTTTATTAAAAAACGTTTTTAGGACTTGTGTGTCCCACCTGTTACCTGTCCCATCCAGTTAATTCAATGCCCTCTAAAACATCTAAATTGCATAAAAATTAATTCAAAATCTGCCCAAATGCAGTTAAAATATGCAGACTTCTGGTTTAAAACATACATTTTGAATTTTGAAAATATCAGAAATAGATTCAGCATTCTCAAAAACCCCTAAAACCACACAAATAATGTCCAAGCTGGCCAAGGAGTGGCTGAAATACTGCTAATATATGCTATTATGCAAATTGGGTATATTTTCAAATTGTTCAACATTTGCAAGTTAGCATCAAGCAGTTTCCTAATGTTGGGGACCAATATTATGCATTTATAACATAAAGCTTTGGGGTACTCAACATTTCCGGCAAATGGCTGGCTAGACTAATAATTAATTATTAACATACTTACTATGTGTTATAGTGTGCATATAGTTTTAAGTAGTTTTAAGGATTTATAAATATTCAAAATACTATATAACAATAGTCATCATTCTGCAACTTAGAAGTAGTGTTTCTTATGTCTCGAAATCCAAAGTATTCAGTGTTTTATTCTGAAAACTGTTTCCAACGTAAAATGACAAAGGGTTTCTGGGTAATGACTTTGAATCCAGCTCACAACTGTAATCTGCAATCTGGCAGTAAGGCGGTTTCATACAGATTTTTTTATGCTTTCAAGTTTTACTGTTGTGACACAATCGGAAAACACTTTTAAAACTCTTATGAACTGCTTAATTGACATTACCGCCATTCACTCTCTTCATTCATTCTGCTGTTTGCTAGCCCCCCTGCTCTCTTTCTATCTCTTTTGTTGAGCTGGGGAGAAGTCACGCCTCTGAATCAAAGAATAATAAATAAATAAATAATAAAGATGAAAATCTTCCATCGTAATGCTCATGTCTGTATCAATATCTCCGAATTAAGACAATAAGTGTTTTTTCGAATGTTCATCATCACAAAGTTTCTACTGTGCCTGTTTAAAACAATACATTTTACAGCATATTATGTGTTGCTCTTGCACTGACTCAGTCCTATTCTTTGTCACTTTACTTAAGGGAAACAAAGACTCCTTGTAGTGACTTATAAATATTTGCACACTATAATATATTATAAGTATGTTCATTATTCATTATAAACATTGGCATCATAATGAGTTATAATTATACCAAAAATGTTTTTCGCCTGCAGATATCTTAGTCGTAACAACACATATTAGTCGTAACACATATTTTGGCGGAGTGAGGTCATGTTCATAATATCTCAAAGCAATTTCAGAATAAAGACGTAAGTATGCTTCAAACACAGTGCTTGTGGTATCCTCACACAGCACATGAAAACTGTTCCCCCACACACGCCTTCTGTTTAACATCTCGTCGCAGTAGTTCTGACCTGACTGATTCAGCCGCATGAGACTGGTAAACCCCTTAACATATAATCAATATCTATTTTTGTGTAAGTCGCAACATGCAGAACATGATCCAGACAAAACCTCATCTACCAGTCTGCTACTTTCTGCTCGTGTTCCTTTGCACTTCAACTATTTGCAATTAGGAATAGTTTATTATGAATGAATTATGCACTCATTACGATGAAAGCATTGGATCATTTGAGCTAAAGATTGTGCTGTAAGCAGATTTGTCCGCGCTGGATGATCTCTGTATCACTTTCTTTACTTTGTTATTTCTCTCGCCAGTCTTTTCCCAGCCAGATGTCCACTGAAGAGCTCTCACTGACCGTTTAAAGAGGCGCCGACCTTCACGGAGAAAAACACCAATCACTTCTACTCTGTTACATTTATTCCTCTAAGTGCATCCACAAGTGAGCAGATACACACATCCTTTATTTATGCGGTGTATGAGCGAGTTGGTAAAATGACTCATTCTCTCTATTCTCTGCCTCCTGGCTCCCACTGAGAGATGAGTCAGAATACGGGTGAAATCTGGGTGAATAAAAAAAACCCCAAAAAATCCCTCCTACTCCCCCGAAAAAACAAACAAAGTCGGAATTCTCTTTGGGTAATAAAAGCAAACAATTATACTGTAAAAAGACAAATAAATCTTTAATCTTTGAATGGGAATGATAAGTGACGGCTGCTTTAATTTCAAACTAAGCACGGAGGAGAAATGTGCCGGTGCTATGCAAATATTTTTTGCTATTGGTGGCACAAATAATGAAGCCAAGTTGCACAACCAAACACAGACATAGAGACACATTAGTGGCACACAAACACACAACTTTTCACGAGTGTGGGAGAGATTCATGTACAGTAGCACAACACACCTCCCACTCATGAATCCAAATACCTGGTGCCATGACAACCCACTGGTGAGCTCCTAAAGCAATTAGATTACAGTTGCATGTGTCACCCACCATCATGCACAGCCCTGCATGTTATAAACAACACACATCATTAGAGGGTTTCTCGCAGGTAAAACTAATTTCTTCAACACCCACACATTCCTACCAATCTGTGACTCCATGTATTTTACTTCCATCTAATAACATCAGCCATTTCTATGCAATGTTGACTTGCAGATGGTTTCTGTAAGCAGATCATTTCCAGATGGCTCAATGTACCTGAAAGTCAGGATTTCTCACCTTCACTCATCAATGAGACAGCCAGGATGTTGACTGTGTGACTGTCGCACTGTTATTGCCGATTAGTCTGAATCTCAGACAGCTCACATCCAGACTCAGAATGTTCGTTATTAAGTGAAGTGCTGCTTCCTTTTTCCATCACTGAACACAGGCACTACTGTTTCCTCAGCCCGTTCTCACTCCAAACTCGTTAAATAGCGCCGCTCTGTCAGTGCTTTCAGTGTACGAGCGTGACGCCGAAAGTAGGGGTCGACCAAAGTAAAGAAAGTAAAGAAACAGAGAAAATGCATTTGGGTGAAGTCGTGGAGGGATAGGGCAAGTATGGACTCTACAGACTCTAGAGGAAGCTTGAGGTCAGTCAATAAAGTACCCTCTGGTAAAGTGACATACTGGATCTTAACCTAATCAACTCTGGCTAATGCCAGGTGTAACCCAGGGATAACGACAGTGTACACTACATGAAAGGGTTCAGAAAAATTGTTCGGAAAAATCAAACATATTTGATACGCTTTGACTCATGTCGAAAGGAGTCTGTTCTCCTCATACACCTGCCGATTTTGAGTCGTTGCCCCTCCTACACTTACAGATTTTGAAAGCCAACATGCCACACCATCTGAACGCAATTTGTGTTGACTGGTAGACAAGGATGGAGTTTTCATGATTTTGCATTCTATAAAATATCCTTTCTAAAGTAATGTAGTGTATCTCCAGCTTTAGACGCTCTTTAGGCACCTCTGTGTGTGATTCCCTTTCTGCTGGTACAGGGCTCAATGCCAGCAGGGCAATGTTTGGAATTAATCTTTGTTAAGATATAAAAACCATAAAGTTTGGATGCTAAAAAACTTCATCTAGTGTAATACAAATCCTTACCAAGCCATCCAGCACCGGAGTTGGGGACACACATGTCTGTCTCGGCACTGGGCAGGACAAACCCCACCACGAACACCTCCACGCCGTCTGACATGAGCGCCAACCCAAGCACAAAGAACAGCTGCCACTGGAACCTCCCGTGGCCACACTCCTGCATGATGAGCTCGTACTGCTGGGCCAGCTCCTCCTCATCTGCCTGTCTCTCATTCTCCAGCTCCTTGCGGCTCTTTAAGCTGTCAGAAACCGCCTGCCCCAGAGCCACCTGGCCGTCCCGCAGCTTCCCATCATTGTGGGCCGGCACACCTTGGTACTCCCCCTCATAGATCTCGTCTTCATCGTCGTGGCCCTCTGTAGCATCACTGGAGGCCCCGTCCTCGTCGTTGGCTGCGTTGTCGGCGTAGTGACCGTCTTGCTGACTGTAAGTGTTGTAGTTGTCATCTTCGTCCTCGTTCTGGAAGCGGTTGTAGCTGCGGTGAGCAGAGTATTCATCAGAGGCACGATCAGCAACTTTGTTGAAATTTTTGGCAGCTTGCCTCTTGGCTTCTTTAGCGATGTCCTTGGCACCTTTTGCCAAGGAAGTCCTGTTGTTATGTGTTTCATCCATCTTGGCACAAGGAGATCTGTGGCACTAAAAGTCTTTTAATTGAAATCTATTGAGCTTTTATTCCACCGGGCGCTACGAATATAAGGTGGCTACTTTTTCTTTTTTCCCGGTCTTCTATTCCCAGACAGACTTAAGGCAGTTTATTAGTGCTGAAAGCCACTCAGCTGCCAGGACACTAATGATTAAGTAATGATGTCTAATTCCATTGGATGGGACCAGGCAGACGGTGCTGAAATGGAGACAGTTGCTCTGAGACTGGAAAGACCCTCAGTCCTGTCAGCGCTCAGCAGAAGAGACTAGCAGCCTGTGGGGACAGAGAGAGAAAAGCAAGTTTAGCTTGATTAAAAGCTGTCTGTCACAAAGACTTGACTGTAACATTTCTTGGCACACTGAAAAGAACTTCAAAAGAACATTTGGACACTGAGACAGCAAAACTGAAGCTGATACAAACTGCAGTCCTCTAATGAATCGGAACCGCTTTACTAAGTGGGGACTGACGAAAGAGAATGATACACTGAGAACAAACTTTGCAAAGTCATTTTGTATTTTCAGACTGAAAAAATATCTGATATTTTAATTAATGGATTAAAAAGAACTCTGAATATTATGAAACTGCAACTGTTTGCATCTCATCTGACAAAAAGTAAACCACCATATCTTTGCCCCAATTTGCTGCATTAATATAAAGACGTAAGGTAAGTAAGCTATAGTTTCCAAAAAGAGTTTAAAATAAGCACATCCAACATTGAAACAAACAGAAAATGATGAGCTTCATGGCATATGTAGCAGCTTATATCATCCTCTGCTCAAAGGGGAAGTAACATCCGGACCTCATTGTTTTCCCACTTTGCAAACATGCTGTTCTTCTTTGACTTAGCCACGAATATAACTGCTTTTTAAATCTTCCACAGTGGCTCACGAACATAACACAAAATGTCACTCTCCATGATCCTGCCAGCTATCCTGTTCATACACTGTTCCGGCACTGGTACCACCTCCACTTGCGGCTTAAGGTGAGACAACTCTGTCCCCCCATTCTGCAATTGTACTTTTTATATAGAATGGCAAAGCCAAACGGCGTAATGTTCTCCTCAGACCCAACTCAGATCAAGCAGTAAGACTAATCAGTGCTGATCAATTATGAACCACAATTTGTCAGAGACAGCACAGTTTTGTGACATGACCTTCTCTACATCGATGAAATATTGATTTTAAGGTATGTAATGCAGGAATAGCTGGTTTCAGCTTGTAAGAAGTATTGCCAAAGTGAAAACCAACTCCAGATTTTCACATTTCTTTGGTGTTGTATCCACAATTTTCATAACTTTCTCTTGTATGCACATTGATTACGGTCCAGCACTTAGTCGCTACCTTTTTATAAAGTCCTGACCTCACCTTCACTTTAAACTGGAAGCAAGAATAAGAATAAGAAGATTGTTCTCTTTACTTACTTTTTATTTAGTCTATGTACTCTTTTTAGGGAAACTTCTACATTTTATAACGTAAACAAAATGCATGTGTTTCTTTTGGAAGATATTTTTTTGAAAAGTAGATCTAGTTTCATTTGGGGATGGAATATTAATGTCTCTCTCCGCAATTTGGCTGAACTATGTGTGCCTAGTCTTGTTTTGAATTATACAGAGAAATTAAAGCTGCTTTAAACAAGCCAACCAATGATCCAGTTACATAGAAAATAAGTCCAAATCGATGTGATTGATTACAAACAATGTACTGTAATGGTGATAACTCTGTTTGCCGTCAGCCAAGCTCGCAAACTAGAAGAACTCCATTTAATTACAACTTGTGTCAGTGAAGTGTTTCTGGAGTATTTCCAGGACCATGCCACTCATATACAAACTGTGAACTGGAGTCCTGTGGTGATTCATACTGATGTATTCTTTTTCCCCATTTGCTGATGACATGAAGCTACCTGGTCTAATCATTGTGGATGAAAAACCTCTAAGCCTCGTCACATGGTGCTGCTCTGTCAGTGACCTTCCATGTCTATTTATGACATTTTAGGTATCCCTACGCATCAGCTGTTCATGCTCAAGGATGCCGTTATTGTGATGTCAACAAATGTCCATGGTTGGATGATGCAGTGACTGTCACTGGTTAAGATTAGGCAACAAAGTCATGAAAGGTTAGGTTATCGTACAGAGTAGAAAAAAAAAACCCTCACATCCACACAGGAAGTGAACAGCAGACTCCTGCACTAAAGTCAGTTGTTTGAGCAACCCAGCCACCATTTCTCCCACCTGCCCTATAAGTACACTCACGCTGCCTACATTACCTTGTGACAGACAGCGTTACAACCAGACACCATCCTTCCACATTACGGACACAACTGGTTCCATCCGGCCATATTCTCAAGTGACACCGCTGTGCGCGTAGCATTTAGACATGTCTGGTGCCATGCGGCCATCCGCCGATGTATTATAACCACATTATCTCAGAGCAGATGACAGAGCAGATGCATTTGACAAGGTCATTTTTATAGAGCATATAAAATGTATGCTTTTAAATAGAAGCACACGTTTTTTGTTAAGCATGTGAAGTGAAATGGATCAAATTTAAGATAATACTACTGTGATTTCAATGCTAATTTCTGTTGGCGTGTCACTGGTAATTCACACTTTGAAAATAACATTAACAAAAAGATGTACAATGTGTTAGGTTAAGGTTATTTCAGCATTATGCTGCTAGATGTACGACACCATTCAAAATCAAGAAAGAACTACTGAAACTCCAGATGTGCATGTTGTCTGAACAGTCCTTCTGTAGCTCCTGTGAAAGCACATGTCCATGCATAGTCATGCATACACATACACTGTGCAGCACCCTTCAGCAAAAATGCAGCAGCAGACAGAAAACATGTATGGTGACCCCTAAACTTCCTCTTTTGGACTTTATGGTCTCTGAGGACGTTATCGGGGTCAGGGTTGCAGAATTGCGAAAGGTGATAAGATGCATCAGTGCATCTGCAGGTCCTCTCTCAACCAACCACCAGAACATTTGTTGTAAAACAAATTGTGGAAGCAGAAGCTCACAATATCATAATGACCTCTATATCCACATGCTCAGGAACAATCTGACAATTAGACCACATTCTAAATAAGTTTCACCACAAACTCACCACCAGCAAACTCCAAAAAGTACCTCCCTCATCTGTTTTCCATTTTATGTTATGCATTACTCATCTCAAACTTTTTAGTATTATACCTCTATATGAGTTGTTTTATTGGCTGAAGTTTTATACATTGTTTTTGACATTTTGGGAAAGATGCCTGTATCAGAAAGTTGCCAACACTCTTATGTCTGTGTGCTAAAGCTGCTGTAATCAGTATTATCAGTGGTTCAAACGATGGCTCACATGTGCAAAGGGTCTCACATACATCAGTGACTAACACAATAGTTTTTGTAGATTAAGCGCACATTTGTGTCAAGTCAAATAAAACTGAATTAAGTTTAAGTGAATGAATATCATTAATACCCGACATCATTTACTCATTTCAGTGACACATTCAGAGTTATTACTTTCTTGGAAAATTGGCTTTTGTGAGCGTATTTTCTGCCAGAGCTGATTCATTTCTGTGTTTCTGTGCGTGGAGTACATGTCAGCCTGTATGACGGACTCCCCTTAGGGCTCTCTCTGCTGTGACAGTGGCATGGCCTCTCCAAAGACCTGTCAACACATCACGCCGGAGCCGTCTGTCTGCCACACTGCGGCCGGCGGTCACCAGACCTGAAGCAGGGGAAACACGAGCAAGCTTTGGGCCCTCTCTTTACACTCCAAAGCCCCTCAGCAACACTGTTACTGACAAGGCAATTACACAGTACACACAGAAAAGATACACACGCACTGCACATGCAAAAGACATGTGAAGTAGCATTTTCATGGCTTGGTATTTGACAGCAAAACACTGATCTAATATTCTCTGCATTTTCTTTTATTAATGTCTGGCATTAAGATATTTTAGCTAATTTTATATCCAATATCATTCATGCAGATAGGCAAAAATAAGCTAGAAACAACCACCATGAAGTTTGTGTCACTCAATTTCAAGTTGCTTCTACATTTTACATCCATGTCTGTGAAAACATGTACGCTTAACACACAGGTGATCTATACAGTTAGCACATTTTCAAGGAGGTTTTTGAGGGTTTTTGAGTTACGGCCAAAACCATGTTGTAAGTCACCCTGACCTTGGCCTTTGACCTTCAACCACCAGATTCTTATCACTTCATTCTTGAGTTAAAGTGGACAATTTGGGGAAACTTTCTCAAGGCCATCTTCAGATATTGCGTTCGCAAAAATGAGACAGATGCCAGGTAACAGCGACCTTGACCTTTGAACACCAAATTCTTGGTGTTGTTGGTGCTCATCATTGATTCCAAGTGAATGTTTAGGTAAAATGTAAATAAATTGAGGTTTTGTTTTTTTTTTTAAATATCACTTTGACAAGAATAAGACAATTGTAAGGTCACTGTGACCCTGACCTTTGACCACCAATATCTAATTAGTTCAACCTTATATCTATATTTGTGCCAAATTTGAAGTGTTGAATGTGTTATTGAGATATCACGTTCACAAGAATGAGACTGTTAACACCAGAGGAAAAATCGCATAACATCACTCGATGGAAATGCAGTCATCTTGCAATTGTGTTTTATCGACAATTCTTAAATATCACTTAAGTTTTGCACATATCTGTAACGGAAACCTGCCTATAGTCAATGTGTCAGATAAATATAGTATCCTATCATATTTAGTACCTGACATGCCTATTATTAAAGGACCCTGATCGGTATCTGGCCAAAAAAAGCAATGTCTACATTATAATGTGTTTTATTGTATCTAATTATCAGAGCTATTGACCTTAAGAAGATCAGCAGTCAGTGGCACCTGCTGTTAAAAAACACTACATAAATACCAGACAACCTGAAACAAAGGATATCTGTGAAATACTTCATATACAGATGGTTGATGTGCTCAGATGTTTCACTGAGCTAAAAAAGAAAATATCTTTACAACAAGCCTTAAAACACAAGTTTTCTTGCACTCAGTTTCAAAGTGTCTCAATGTTAGTAGTAGTAAGTTGATGCAATAGGACCATTTAATCCTGTGATATGTTTATGTCCATCAGGAAATAGGAATAAATCATTCTTTTTACATTAGGCTGAACATGCTACTGTATTTGTATCTGCAGTCCCTGGAGTGTGAAGCATACACTGAGGTGTTGAGACGGGGTTAAGTGCCCAAATAGAGCATGGCAGGTTGATGTATGGTGTTTCTGCTCACCTTTGCTCTGCGGGATTAGATAAAACATCAGTCGGGAGCTGTCATTCGAACATAAACGCCGAGGCTGCACAGCAACGTAAAGCAGCCCAAGAGATTTTGGTGCAATGCAGCAATGAAATGAAGTAGGAAATGGGTTCTAACTAACTTTGTGCACGGCCAGATGATGAGACACCAACTTCCCCAGGCCATGGATGTGTCTAAATAAAAAAAGACCAACGAGAAAACTCTCCCCATCCTACGGCTTCAAGACAATAAATAAATAGACCTCCTGACCTGCTGTCAGGATATATACTGCATCATTGCTTCCATTAGTTTAGGTGACGAATGAAGGCAAAAGTGAGTCGTTAAACAAGCTCTATACAACAAGTAGTTCCGATCAAGCGATCCGATTTGTCAACAAGACATTTAGAATGTGCTCAAATCTGCATGACCGCACACCTTCATAAAAATCTAATCTGCCACTTCTTGCACTGCATTTGCAAAAACATTTTGTAAATGTTCATCAGTTGGGTGACAAGGAGCATTTCAGGGCAGTATCAAAATGTATTGCTAACACAATGCCAAAAAGATCTTCACAGCATCAGGGAATTAGAGCTCAAATTATGAAAATTAGCAGCCTCCTCTCTAATGCTGTAAACTATAAACTAACACAAAGATGACAAAAAGCAGCATAAACCACCATGTTCTGAACAGACATATTATAAATACTGACAAAAACTGACATTTGCATGTATGAACATAAAACAGCAAACTTCACTGCAAACTAAAAACTACTCATTCCAGTTATGATGGGAAATATAGGCTAAGTCATTGGACTGCAGTTAAAACATTGTTTCTGAAAGTCTAAACACCAACAAATATGAATTGAAGTGTGACATTCCGTTAGATAACGTGTGAATTTTGGAAATGATGATACCTCTATCTTTTTGTTTTTAATTCATTTAGATATTTGTCTTTAATTTGCTCTGGAGTTATTGGAAATATTTGGCATTCTCCATCAGCTGTGCTGTGACATCGAGCTTGTAGCTTAAAAATAAAGGTAAAGTTTGCAAATGTAGTGATTAAATCTGAATATTTTTAGCAGATATCTTAATTGCAACAAGCTGAGCATTTCTGTGTTCATATCTGGTGCATTTATTTAGTTTGGAATACCTCACGATTTCTAGAAAGCATGGACACAAGTTGGCCAGTGGACTCAACAGAGACTAATCAAAATGTATTCATTTTTGGGGGCAATTAGCTCTCAAAATTGAAACAATATTTGGGAGTGTGATCCCCGTTTCCATGGAATCTCACAGAGTCTGACTAATAACCTGAAAACAATCAGTCAAGTCAGTAGAATCCTATATGTAATGAAACCTAGTTTACTACTCCAGAAAGCAGGTCGAATCTTGGTAACCACTTAGCAACTAACACATTTTCTTCCTTCATCTGGCATTGGTAAATCAGTGGATACATTTTGTTGAGCATTGCAACCTCCGTGAAATGACTCATTTAATCAAGATATGGAGATTCGGTACTAAAATATTTCTAAAGTTTGGAAATAATTACAGGATTTAATCATTTGCGCTGGTTAGGGGAGTGCTGAACTGGGAGTTAGCCACTTTGCTGACAGAAGTGTCTAGTGCTAGTTCTCTATGGGCCTCTATGCGCTTCCTTCTGCATATTGATACGTTTGCCAGCTGTTATTCAGTAGAAAGAAAGCTGTTCCTACAATGAGATGCTCACAACAAGGTCTGTGGATTATCTTGAGTAACTGGGTCATTATTTCTGGAAAGAGACATTGCTGATGAGTTTTTCACTTTCAGCACCACAAGCTAAACGCCATCTAGTTACATTATACTGTAGAGAATGCAGACATTTCTATGGCCGATATCTCCAACACTCGGCAAGTAACACCAAAACTATCTACACTGATAAACAACACCATGGTTAAGAGGGAAAATATGTATTTTGACTTTGGGGTGAACTGTCCCTTTAAAGAAAAACATAATCATGAAAAATGCCAGATGGGTGATATGGATAATTTTGGAAGCCACACATATTTTGTCATTTAGATATAAAAACTTGTTGCACTATATGGTTTAACATTGTTGAAATGTACTTTATACAAAGTTGAAAATAGTCTCTAAAATAAAAGAACATGTCACAAATAGACATGGTTTCCACCTAAGCACCATCCTCTTTGCAAACTTCCCTGAACTCATTTCCAGCGATGCAGCTCCTCCAGCTGAGCGCTTGACGTCTGAGACTAAAGGTCGAAACTCTGTGATAAACCTCATGATATGCTCTGAGAGTTTCTGCACCAAACGGCCGAGAAGAAAATAGCCAATCAACTCGCTGCACTGCAACACAGAGAGAACTTCTTATAATAGAGGGGAAATGAATAATGGTGCATAACAGGCAGCCGGGTCTGTGTATAATCCCTGGTCTCAATTCACCTCGTCCATGCTGATCTGTGGTTTCCCTTCTGTGACTTTCAATCTCTCTTCACCTCTTTCTCTCTTTCACGCTCTCTCTCTCTCTCTCTCTCTCTCTATCCTCTCGTCTCTCTCATCCGAGTGCACCAAGAATTTCAAAGTCATCATCTTGATGGGAGTGCAGAATATGAAAACTATCCCTCTTCTGTTGACATTTCATTATTCATGATAAGCTAACCGTTCTCCTCCGTATGCAAATGGTCATTAATGCTGACATTTAAAAGTCTGTCCGCGCACTTTGAGCTACAGAGATAATTCTTTGAAGTCCAAATGTCCGGTCTATCTTTGAAGAAACCTATAGCCTACGGCGGTGATACTCAACTTACGGCCTGTGGGCCCAAATCTGGCCCTGATAGGGTGCCGGGTGGCCTCCCAAACTTTATCTTGTTATTTTTGTAGATTTATAGTGCCAGGGTGCATAAAACAGCATCCTGTTTATAAAATAGTGCCAGTAAAGGACCCCCCACACACCCCAACAGGTCCTCGCTAAGCCTCTAATGTTCAAAAATCCTAAAAATGTCCTAAAATCCAGAAATGTCCCAAAATCCTAGAAATTTTCTAGAATCAGAGAAACGTCCCAAAATCCTAGAAATGTGCTAAAATCCCAGGAATGTCCTAAAATCTGAGAAATGTCCTAAAATACTAGAAATGTCCTGAAATCAGAAAAATGTCCTAAAATACCATAAATGTCCTGAAATCAGAGAAATGTCCTCAAGAAATTCCGATAAAGTCCTAAAATCCTAGAAACTTCCTAAACGTCCTAATATGTTTGACAATCAGAGAAACGTCCTAAAATCCTAGAAATGTCCTAAAATCCTATAGCCATGTATGGGGATACTATGACTTGCCATTTTGCAAAAGTGGCCCCTGAGCAAAGCAAGCTGAGTATCTCTACTCTATAGCGTTTTCACACAAAGCATAGCGCTGATGTAAGAGATATATATGGTGGAACATGAACTACCAACCCACAATCTTGGCCTTTCATCCCCCAATAATCAGGAAAGCCAATATCATTTATGGCTGCTTTTATTTCCTTTTGGATGGTAACTCCCCCTCGCCTGCTGCTGTGATGCTGTGATTGGGGTTATTATAACAGCACCCTTATGATGTGATTTTAGCAATCAGCAAAAAAAAATTCCTGCAAGCTCTGAATCAGCAGTCCACGGAGAGAGGAGAAATGATTTCCTCACAGTCGTGCTGTCATGGCCCGCTGACGCCATCCAGCTACGTTCATTAATCACTCACGGAAACACACTCATACAGTAGACACATGCATGCACACACGCATACACTCTGTAGGTGCATACTGTGGGAAGACACTGTGCAGGAGGAAATGTTCTGTGGAGGAAGGAATTTAAACTTTCTTTTTACTGTGGTTTTGAGGTGGGGAACAGCAATATTCAACATGTATGTGACACAGATATGAATCTGTATCTGTATGCCACATACTGATCCACAATATGTAAATGCGAGTGGAGCCCCACAGGCGTTCTGCAGTGCCCACAGATGGCTGCAGTGGGCAGTTGCTAATACACATCGTGTGAATAAAACTACACGCAAAGCTCAGCAGATGCTCCGCGAGTGAGGTTTGGGATTTGAGGGAAATTAACGTTGGATTCCTCTGCAATGATTCAGCTTAATATGCAATAAGGGGTTTATCCTGGAAGTGATCAGCTTTATGGCTGCTGGCACAATATCTTTAGTGTTCAACCTGAATTTGTGGTTTTCATAAATACACTTTTCTTTCAATCTTTATTATATAAAAAAAACCTGAATAGAATAGACTATCTTACACTATCAGCACAAATTCAACCCTACAAATTTGTGGAAACCATCTTTAACCCTTTGAAACCTTAGCATATTGGCTGAATTTCTTTCAAAAAGTTACACGTCACAAGAAAATATCCCGAAATTTGGAACAAAAATATCCCGAAATTTGGAACAAAAAGACAAGAAAAAGGTAAAAAAGGTAACAAAACAAAAAAACGAACAAAAAGCAGAATATGAACATATAGATTAAATGGTTGATGATTATACATATATATATATATTATAAACTTCTTGGCATTTGTGGGAAAACTCTTATCAAGTTGCTCAGTGCCTTTTTAGCCACAGTTTCAAAAGCAATCAAATCAATCTGCAAAAGTTTCAAAGGTTTAAATGTTTCTGAAAGGCATTTGAAAGCAGCAAGAATGCTGCTGTTCCAGGTTTCAAAGGGTAAAAAAAACTGCCTCAAAAGCATTTTTACTCTAAATATCAGAACCCCCACTCTAATATCTTCTTCATCTTTCTGTGCAAACATTAACACATTTCTATTTCAAGCAGCTGTTCAGGTTTTTTCACCAAAAACTACATTTTAACAGATTACATTTGAACACATCATGATAACACTATAGTTCAACTTTGCCTAATAGTCATTTTAAATGAATGTAGCTTTATGCTACTTAAGCTGCATTCATGTGACCGTGTACACATTCTCCCCCTCTTCTTCAAACTTTTTCTGACACACAAATGCCACTTTAGTGAGAGCTTGATTTGTTTTTTCAAAATTACATTTTACTCTTAAAACTACAGCTGATGACGCATGCTGACGACATTTTGTTCTTGTGTACTGACGTCGATAGACATATGCCATAGCCTGCAATTCAGCAGGTGATGTCATCGTACAGTCTCTATACATCAAACTTGATGTTGTTCCAAAGTTTACTGGGCTGATGTTGCAGAGTGTAGCAGCACTGCAAATCTGAGAAAATTTGCAAAAATCTCAGTCTGCAGGAGGCTTAAGTGAGAGCTGCTGCACAGACTACCAGCTATAGCTTTCTTAAAAAGTTCTAATAGAATGCAATTTTTTAAGCATTCAGCATAGACTTTGTAGATTTTACCACCTGAAACAATCCCAATCTGAGACCCATGTGTCCACTGCGGCAAAATGGAGCAGTGGATGTGATATACAGCACGTACAATTTAGGAAGTAAAGCTTATCAATGTTAAGAGTGTTGGAAAACGTCAAACAATCTGCGGAAAGATTGCATTTTTTATCCTGAGTTGACTGCAGACATCTGTGAGCTCAAGAGCAAAGCTTGAAGGGCTAAATTCACTGCTGGAGAACAAGTGACAGAGAGTGACATCTTTTTACAACTGACTGCAGGTCTGGAGAATTTGTCGGAAAACTCAGCTTATAATTAATTTGATGAAACCCTCGATCAGACTCCAAACATCCCAAAAAGAACTTTGAGGCATTAAAGATGTATTGCATCGCTTCCCCACCAAAAAAAGGAGAAACATGCTGATGAAGATGCACTTTAAACACGGAGCCTCGGGAGGCCACTGAAGCAGCATGGCTGCCAGGGGAGCAGTGGAGTGGGGGTTTAGATTAAAGTAATGAACACACACTGCATTATACAGCAGCATCATGCCTCCGAGCTCAGAGATCCGCTCAGCACAGACCCAGAACAGAAACGCATCAATTCACATACATTCACAAATGCACGGCTGCAGAGGGAACTATCAAGCAACACAACACTTAATTTGGGTTCTCCTCCTGATGCACGTACATACACACACAATACACACACACACACACACACACACACACAGCTGCCTGATTGCTTGTATAGAATGATGGCTGAGGGTTTACCAACTGCTGGAGTTTGGCCAGCTGCTGTGGGGGTCCCTGTGTGGATGCCCAAACTGTGATTTGATGGAAAGTTTGTGTGCATGTGTGTGTGTGTGTGCATGTGCGTTTGTTTTTAGTGAGATGGAAATGTTGCCATTATTAGTTTATCCTCAATTGAACCTCCATTATAAATAAGCATTTTTTTTCCCAGAACTAAAGGGATAGCTCAACATTTTGAGAAACACGCTTATTTGCTTTCTTCCCCACAGTGATATGAGAGAATTATTCTTTTTCATGTCTGTACTGTAAATATGAAGCTACAGTCTGCAGCTGGTTAGCTTAGCATAGCATAAAGACTGTAAACAGGGGACACAGATAGCCCCGGTAGCAGCGCCCCTTTCGGTGTGTTCAGACAAAAAGTAAGGCACATTTTTATCTAATTAGTGCAGGGCTGAATGCTTTATGGTTTGTGTTTAATCGTCAAAAAGAAAAACAAAACAATGCACCAGTTAGATTTAGAAAATTTCAACTAAACTCAGAACTCATTTTCTGAACGAACATCCTCACTTTGGCTGATATGTATTAACGGAAACCTGAATCCTACTTAATCGACAGTTGGGGAGTCATGAAGTGCAACATACAGAGTAGGGATTTCCAAGATGCTGCTGCACATTTAAATGGCTTGATGATGTTCCCTTTCTCTCCTCTTTTTTTTTTGATTGGCTGACATATTGCATCCTCATCATCACATGCTGTGCAGACAAGCCAAACCTTCTTTTGTTCTCAGATGGAGCCGAGATAACAATCAATAATAAATGGTTAAACAGAATAAAAGGCTGCCTGCATTGTCATCTGCTGAACAAACGGGCCAAAGGCAAACACTCATTTACTGACTTGGGTGTTTGACAAATATCTATTGAACCTTTCTGCGGTCAGAGAGGGAAAAAAACACCTGGTTCTATTCCTGCATGTTTGATCCAATCAAACTTCCCATTCAGCTTCGTGGGACAGCTTTATGCAAAACTCATTTGTCACTTTCCTCCTCTTTGTTTCCACTGCTACTCGACACGGCAGCTCCTCCACGGCTGAGCGCAGCCCACAGAGCACGTACAGGAAGGAGCATCAATCACGGCGGAGTCTTTTGACGCAAGTCGCGTCCCATAATTAGATTTCGGGGCTGTCCTGCTGCCTAGAAATCAATCGTGGCCCTGCGAGGTAGCGGCACAGTACGCTGTACAGTTAGACGACTGTCCTCACACTGCATCGAGCACTGACTAATGGATGGATCTCTCTCTCTGTCTCTCTCTCTTCCTCTGCGCAGCTCACTGCAGATTCCCTCTGCCTGCATGTGCGCGCTCGGCGGACAGGGAAAGCTCGGGGGTTGCCTCCGCCGTGCGTGTGTACCAACTCATCTTTTTTCACCACCATCCAGCGCGTTAGGAGTGCAACACACTACCACCACCACCACCATCATCATCATCATCATCATCATCATCATCACACACCTTAGATCTGCCAAGTCATTACATCAGTGAATACATTGTGCGCAAGGTTCTTTTTGGCTGCGTTTCATATTTAAAAAAAAACTTTCCTTTATAACACTTAATTAAAAATAATTATGCTATTATGTAGTGTAAATATTTTGATCAAATTAACATGTAGCCTATGGGTTGATATTTTTAATTATGTTTATGCTGAAAAACTCTCAAAAAGTTGCCCAACTTTTCTGTCAATCGTGCGCTTTATTATAAGCAAATTTTATTGCCGAAAACATGTATTTTTTAATAATCAGATGCATCCTGTCTTTCCATTTTGCATATTAAATGATGCAAAAAAAAGGCGGATAAAGATACGATCGCCGTGTTCCCCCACCGAGGAGTGCGCAGGGAGATGAAGTTACAGTTTGGCACATCTTTTTAAAAAGAAAAGAAATACTCACAAGGAGCAGATGCATGTTACGACGAGTCTCCCCTTCCCCGGTCTGCCCCCCTCTACACAGCAGCAGAGATAGAAAACATCGCAACCAGATTTCTTGTTTCTTCTCCGATGCAGCGGTTTCTCTGCTGCAGTCCGAGGGAGACGAGAGATGCTGAGAGGCTGAGGGGAGGTGGGAAGCGTGAGTGCGATGGAGGGAGGAGGCAGGGAGGGAGGAAGCAGACTGGAATCGATTGTAGGCCTGTATCCTACGAACAACAGTGAGTATTTCCCGGTGTAACACAGCAGAGCGGCATGTGGCGGAGGCTCCGTGATGCAGGAGGGCTGGCAGCATCACACACTGCTGAGTTTGAGAGGAGGAGGAGGAGGAGAACAAAGAGGAGTGGAAGATGAGATGTGGCTCCTGGGAAGAAGTTTACCGAGGGATGACGGACTGTTGCTGGATCTGCAGCGTTAACTTAAAAACCACTGGAGGAGCAACTCCAGCAGGCTGCAGGGTCCAGCTCAGTGGGAGCAAATATTGTGTTATCAACTTAATGTAATAATCGCAATAAAATAAAGATTTTAGGTCCTACACAGCCAAGGTCCAATTTATTGGAAGCAAATAATCTGCTATCAATTTAATTTGATAATCACAATTAAAAACCAAATTATATGATTGCAAAAGACCTCAAACAACATCCTGCAAAGTATTTAAATGCAAACACAGAGGCAATGCTGCGTTCAATTGCAAGTCATTAGTTGCTAATTCTAGGTGTTGGTTATTCTGACTTCCCATCTAAATGTGTTCCAGTGCATCTGTTCGGGATAACATGGATGCCAGCAGGAAAATCATCTGAGGAGCATCTACTGGGGACCTTCATGAGCTACCAAAGCACCATCAGTGACGAGAAACGGCATATGTTGTAAGTGTATGTGTATCTTACAGTTGGCTACATGTAAATTCACTGATGTAGCTAGTTAATAGAGAGGGGAGGAGTAGGCTTGTAGGCTACTACATGCTCGCAAAGATTTCTATCAAACACAAATAAACTGAAATGAAATGGAGAAGCCTCAAGTTGTTATAGGTTTTACAACACAAACACTACATACAAGTAAACACTGACGAACAGGTAATTCTGCTTACCATTAACTGTGCGCCCTGCCATATTGCTGTGACATCAATACAAGCGACTCAGTCAACATGGATCGTGCCAAAGTCTCCCATTTGGAATTCCAACTTGAATGGCTGCTCCAGTGCACTCTTCAGAGCCAGAAGTCGTCCTTTCCCTGAGTTCCAAGTACAATAGAACGTGGCAATAGATCCAAGAAATGCCTACAGGTTTGACTCAGGGGAAATCAGCTTAACAGTCTTTTAATGGGCTAAGGTTGACACAGGGAAAATCAGTCCACTCTGGCAAAAGTACAAAAATCCACTGGGCAAAAGGTAAGGTCAAAATTCAATCTGGTCACAACTGTGAAGGTTCACTAGAAAAAACATGAGGAACTTCTGGACCACTAACACAAAGGACGGGACAAGCTGGTAAAGAGAGGAGGAGAACACATTCTCTAGGGGAGGGGAGACAACCAGACACAGATGCAGCACATTAGGGCGGGGCAGGTAATCACACAGGCGGGAAACACAGGAGGGCAGGAAGTAAGGACACCTGAAACAAGACAACATAAATAAAACACGAAGCACAAGAGTAGAAATGAAAGGGAATAGTGACAGAAAGTTAACAACCAGGACTTGGTGAGACAAGCTGAGCCAATGTGCTAGATCATCAGGACGCTTGAATCGACCTTTCATGAAGCTTCTTCCTAGGATGGCCACTGTCCACTTAACTGTGCGGGAGGCCTGTCAAGCTTTCAGCAGAAGCCAATATGCCGAAGCGGTGTGTTTACGGACTTACAAGGGTGACAGCTAATAACCAAAAAATTTAGGGGGGGAGTGTCGAATTTTTCGCCTTCCCAAAGCCAAAGACCCCAGAAGAGAGATGTTGGATATGTATAAAACAGTGTGGAAGACCACATGAACAGCTGAATCCATCACAGATCAATAAAAACACCTTTGTTTGTTCCTATAAGGATAATTATCCCTGGATAGAGATAAAGGGATAATTTAGTTTAGCTAGTAATGGGCTAAAACGTAAATAATGAAAGCTAACTCAATGTTAGCTTAAAATTAAATTATATATTGACTTACCCAGCTGTACAAGAACATTTTTGTTCCTGTGTAGGTTTCTCCTTCATGTGAATTGTCAAGATGTGGGGTCAAGAAATGGTGATATTGTTAATGTAGCTCTCATGCATATTGCATATTGTGGACATTTCTGTCAACTTTGATTAACTAATCGTTTTAGTCGCACTTTTCATTTTTGGTCAATGCACAAAAATCTTAATTCATGTAATTCAAGTATTACAATACTAAAGTACAATACTTCCCTCTGAAGTGTAGTTGAGTAGAAATGGAAAGTGGCATGAGATTAAAATATAACATTAAAGTTCCTTGTATTTAAGTACAGTACTTGAGTAAATGTACTTAGTTACATTCCAGCTCTGGTCAACAGATGGACGCACAGAGACTGAAATTACAGAATCTGGGTTCAATGTACCAAGTGTAATAGTAATAATACTAATAATCTAATAATTATAATTACTCAAAAGCTTCATCATCAATTTGATTAATGCATGTTTAATAATGCATTTCACTCCTCGCTGTCTCCACTGTGGTTAGATGACACCGTGGACATCACAGCTTGTGGGGGAGAAGCTGTTGAATTAATGTTAAATTATTTTATCTATATTAACTGGAGAAAAAAAGAAAAAAATATAATATGGAAAAAATAACACAATGGAACAGCATACCCAACATTATCCTTCCATAGCTTTTCAATTCCAATACATTGCATCTGCTGGAAACTCTTGCTGTATCATTCCTTAGGTTTGTTGTTCCTTGCCACATTGTTGTGGTGTAGTATATTTCTTTGCACAGGTATGTGGATTGAGGGCACTGTCATGTTCAATAAGTAATTATTTTGCCTCATCCCTGAAACAGTTGCCCCACACACTGGCTGTTGACGCCACCAGCAAGCTCAGGCATACGCTCTATCTTTCTAAGAATATCCCTTTCATCTTTGCTGTTGCCCCGGTGGAAAACATCACTCATAGCAACACTGAGATGGCCCAGTGCGTGGGTGGCCATCATCATCTGCTGGCACCTTGGGGTGCTTCAACCAAGGCATACTCACATGAAGCTTGCCCTCTGAAGCCTCCTTGATGTGTCTGGAATATGATCCAATAACCTTCCTTGAAAAAGACTGAAAGTTTGTGGATGTCTGCCGTTGGTACACAAAGCCAATCCCCCTGCATAGTCATGAATGATACATGGGGAAAGTGTTTCAATATGCAAATAGATTTGCAAAAAACGTGTTGATAAAACACGACTGACAGAGTGATGTTATGCAACTTCTCCTCTGGCGCTAACATTCCAAGAAGCATGATGTTAAATTGACTGCACCTTTATATAATTCACCCATTCACACACACATTCACACACTGGTGGCTGAGGCTACTGTACATGGTGCCACCTGCTATTCAGTAACCATTCACACGCACTTACACTCTGATGGCAGCATCGGGAGCAATTTGGGGCTCAGTATCTTGCCAAAAGATACTTCGACATGTTGCCTGAATGAACAACACCCACTCTACTTCTGAGCCACGGCCGCCCCCTTACATTAGTGAGTTTATTTCTATTGCAGCCACTACACTAGCCACTGCGATAATGTATAGGCAAGCCCCTTACACATGGGAGCGGCTACATTCGAGGGATTTTTGATTTCACAGAGGAATTGTGGATTCAAAACTTTTGGATGATCTGCTGAACTTTTAAGAATTATGCAATGCAGTAACACCTCGTGTAGCTCCTGCTGCATCATGAGGGAGCCACTACTGACAAGCACATGGCCATAGCATCATGTGACCTAGAAAAGCCAAAAAAGTGTTTTCATTGCAATTTTGCGAAATATGGCTTCGTTGAATTGACTAAAATACCACTTCATGTGAGCGTAAAAACTTTTTTTGCAATAAATAGAAGTTTTTTTTTTAATTGATGTGTTTCCATTAGGTATATTTTATATTTTAAATTTCAATTTTCACAATTTGAGGGTTAATGGAAACCCAGCTATTGGTGTGTGTAACCTTTTCAGAGACAGAGGATATTGTGGTCATGAGGTTGAGAACAGTTCGGATAGGCAAGGAAATTTTATTTATAGAGCAAACTTCAGACACTTGGCAATTCAAAGCTCTTTACAGGTATAAGTATATAAACAAGCAAATAACATTGAGTGTATTCGTACATGAAGGATTAAGTTTGGTTTGTGTGTTAATCCAGCTGGTTCAGTGTTGACGGATGAGCAGACTGCAGCAGTTCATATTCCACTCTGCTCTCTGTTTAGGTTACTTAATTAGAACGGAATCTGATTCCGATTTATATCAGGTTACTCTGAGAGCTTGAAACATGCCTGTGAGTGTGGAGGAGCATGAGATATATGGAGAGGAGTAAAGAGACAGGTGAAGTTTGAGAAAAAATTATAGATGGAAAGATATGTGAGGGAATTGGGAGAGAAGGGACAGAGAAGAGATATGGTCAGACTATAAGGAGGTTACAGAGGAACAAGAGTGGACGAAAGGTGAAACATAGAGAAAAAGAAAAAAAGGGAAAAAAAGACTGTTCCTTCCCTTGTGTTTCTTTGTAATGTCTTGTGTTTCTTTGTAATGTCTGCAATTGTTGTGAATGTGTACAGACTGTGAAGACAAATTTCAAATTTCTCAAAGAGGACAATAAAGAATGAATCTAAATCTGACTTAGGAAGATGGAAAATACAGAGGGGAAGAGAATGATGGTAAAATAATGAGACACATACAGTGGATAAATAAGAGGTAGGATGGAATTGAGAAATAAATGCAACTACACACATATCACAGAATACATTTTATTTTCCCTCTGGTCAGGCTAAAGACTCATCCCCGGCTGAGTGTCAAGTATGCTTGTTAACAGTTCCTCTAATGTCCACTAGATTCTGCTCTACGACAACTCTGAATGTATTGAAGTGACTAGGAAAACCTGAATAGTAAATGTCTTTCTACAGATGCAGTCAGTGAAGTTTTATCATAGAAACAGAATAGATAGAAAGGATGTTGATCTGTTTGCTGTGTTTATTTAACGAGGACAAAAGAAAATGGTGATTTTTGTTAGTTGCTGTGGTGACACAGTGGTAACACACATCAGGTGGACCGTAAAGTGTGTCACACTCATTAGTTTGAGAGCTTAATGTTACCCTACTCATGTCATTTAAATGATCAATGGTATTAGCAACTTTGTACAGTGAGTATGCATTTATAAGTGGGAGTGCACAGGGTAAAGTGTTAGTTACATTGTTACATTAGTTCAATGCAGGCATGGTTTTTGCCAATTTTGCCGGAATTTAATGGCGGGAATATACGGGATGTATACAAATTTGGGTGCATTACTTTTTGTAGGAAAAAAAAAGAAAAGTTTGTGAGAACAGCCAGTTTTATGAAGTCCCCACCTTACCTCTGCACTGTGCCCAAGAATGCTACGAACATAGCAAATTCAGAAGAAATAGGAAAATAAAGGCAGAGAGAAGGGTTTCTGATGATATGATGGTATCTAGTGACTGAAAATGGATTACTTCCGTATGAGTATGTACATTGCCTTTTTGGAAAATTCTGCATAATGTAGCTTAACCAAAATGGGTTTGGTAAGTTTATTTTGTTTCTATCAAGTTTGAGTGGAGGGTGTTTTACGATGAGTCAAGCCAATTAAGCTGGTTCTTGCTTGGTGAAAGATGGCGGGTAAGAATATTCAGAATCAGCAGTTGACTAAAACTGGTGCTGGCAGCAATCGTCCCAAACAAAAATGTCAATATATCTGTATATTCCATCGTAAATATATTCATATATATTTATTTATTTGTGTCTTTTAAGATGTATAAACGCCTGAGAATATGAAAGTGTTCTCACAGTGGGTTCTTGCAGATTGATTCAGAATGGTTGTTGTATAAATAGTAGTTAAGCCTGGTAGAGAGCCGACTGGTCTGCAGCTCAGTTGACCTGCTGCAATTTTCTGTTATCATCAGCAGGGTGACCTGAGGATCCTGTTACAGGTGAAGGGATCTCCTGCTGCTGAGTGGCCCAACAGAAAACTGACCCATGACAAGCAGCAGTAACAGCACTCAATCAGTAACAGCTTCAATCAAACAAGTTCAGTAAGTTTTATTTGCTCATCTCACATCTGTAGTTTGGTTCTCCTGTCCGGGACAAAGACATAAACGATCCACACTTGCCTCGTGGTTCTTGTCTGACCAGCGTTAAGAGATAAACCAAGACTTTGTAAACCTGAAGCCACGTGGACTAACAGGTCATTCCGATAGTTTTAGTGATTTCATCTTGAGTCAGTCCCACAAAGACACAACCGGGGATATCCAAAACATCCCATGTTGCCACTTTGCAGAATTCCATGTACACGTTACTCTTTGAGTATCCTTTTTGCATTTAATGTTGACGTTCCTGGATTGCTACCTTGATGTCAACACAAACACATGCTGGGATTGCGCTGCATGTATAGGTAACAAAAGCACATGGTCACCAATGTCAACAAATGCATATGATGGCAAGAATGGTAAGGATTACGAGAACGAGGCACATGGTATCGTGTAGTTGTTGGACCATCCACTGCTCCTCTCACCTGCCCTACAGGCGCCTTCACACTCCTTATACATTGTTACAGTTATCATTTCAATCTGATGTTGTTCTGTGGCATATCATGTGCATGCGAAAGGTTCCCACCTGGCTGGATTATCATGTGACACCGCCCGTTCGTGTATCAAGTTGACGCAGCAGGTGCTGTCCGGTGGTGTATAATAATAACGTCACTGGCTGAGTTCTCAACTGATGCCGTCCAAGGGCATATCAGTCAGATGCAAATGGTGGCTTTTGGTGTCTGGATCGTACGCCAATACCAATAGTCAATAGTCAAAGCAGCTGTATTTGACAAGTTCGGAATGAGAACGGTTTGGAATTTCCCCAAGACTGTTAATAAAGATAGATGCTGACTGCAGTACAGTGCATAAACCACACCCCCTCCATGTTAATGCAAAGACAGGACTCAAGACTCAGATCTGGTTGTTTTAGGTAGTTATCATGCTGATGTTTGTTTAAGTGTTAATTTTTCTGATAAGTTTGGTTCTAACTAGTAATTTGATGTTAAAAAAAGGGGGATTTGACGTCATGACTGACAGCTGCGCATGTCAATCAGTGTGCTCACACTCAATAATGCTCATGATTGGCTGGACTGATGTATGGGTGGAAACTTAATAACTATGTAAAGGGGGTAAGTGGAGACGCTTTGTCTATATTTATATAAAGTCTGTGAAAAATCCTAACAGTTTATCATGCTGAGTCATGCTGCTCCTCCATGAGCCGTGCGACTTTATTTATCATCTCTGTTGGTGGTGAAGAAATAGTTGTTTACAAGTATTATTAGACTTCAGCTGGACCTCATGTGTCATAAATAATGATGTGCAGAAACACTTTATTTGGAGGAACACTAGAAAGGCAGAAGGGTTTATAGTGTTCTCATCCAACCTCAGGTGCAAGAAAAAAGTATGAAGAGAAGCACTTTGCAAACTGAATATCACACACTCCAAAAAAAATTCATTATGCAATATTTTAACCATCAACGTCTTCAGGTAAACATTCATGTGAACCATGTGGACAAAAATTAAAGATTTGACCACAATTGGGAAATCATGTGATACAGAAAAATACTCTTCATCCCAGAATGATATAGTATAAACACAAAAAGAACACATGGTAGACATTATAGAAACATGTTGACATGTAGGCACTGTAAAAGAGCAGGGTGTAATAGGTACAATTAATAAAAAACTGCATTACATTCTCCAAACATTTTCTCTGAATCACTAACGCCTTGCAGGTTTTTGAACTTTCACAATGCCATCAACAACAGCTGATGGCATGGCCACCCTACTTGAAATTAATGAGGCTGTGCTCATGCCCAGTTCTGATGTTGTTGAGACGCTTGTGTAATGTGAGTGCACAACAGCCCTGCTGTTTGGCTAATATAATTAACACCACATGTGCAGGGAATAAAGGGCAACATACCAGCAATGTGATATGATCAAAACATCCAAACCCAATGCACTGACAGATTCTTAACACATCATTTCAGGTTAATGCTTGTTGGCTCATCAGGACACTGACCTGTTTCCCACACGCCTCTATACTCCTGAAACAGCAATTTTATCACATAGGCATTACAGATTGACTCATTCAGCTACTTCTGTCTGTATAAAACATTTCATACATTGAACACAAGTGTTCAGTTAACCAGACTAACTTGGAATATTTGCTAACACTTGGAAAGAACGTTATTTTCTCTTTCACATTTAAGTTGCAACAACTTAAAAAAACAAAATTAAGTACAACCAACTAATTTTATGTAAACTCAGCAACTAGATAAAAAGTAATAATAAACTTTGTTTTTATATCTTTATGTATAGAGCACATTTAAGATAAGGGATGCAGTTCAAAGTGCTTAACAAAAAAACCCCCCAAAAAAAACACAGTGGCAAAAAGACAAGATTAGACAATCAAAATACAGTCAGAGATAAACAGATAGTGAACGTAGAAAATATAGAGACCAGTAAAAATTGTAATAAGAGAATTGATATAAAACAATTCATACAAGAATTACATAAATTAAAAGCCACAATAAAAATATCAGCTGCCGTTTAAAAATGTTTACAGTGTCTGCTTCAGTTATAGCTTTTGGAACGGTATTCCAAAATTTTGGAGCATAGTTAACAAAACCTGCGCTGCCTATTTCCTTGTGTGTATTTAAAAACCCAGCAGAAGAAGATCTGAGAGCTCGTTAGGGATTATAGAACAACAGACTGAAATGTAGGTTGGTCCCAAACCATTAAGAGCTTTTAAAACTAACAAAGAAAGAGCCCTAAAATCTATTCTAAAAGTTAGGCATGACTTAAGACTAAAAGTTAATTTACTTACCTTTTCTAAGGCAATCGGTTAATTTGTTTTTTTAAGTAAGATCAACTTGTCAGTTTTACAGTTTACTTTGTGCTACAGGGTATGATGGGACACTTGGGGACACTCCGATGTGTGTTGCATTTCAGTGATGAGTAGAGCTGTAGGTCATCATGGCATGTTGAGGCAGTGATGACAACTCAAAGACTGTCACACAAGGCCGTGCATTTTAAAAGAGCTAGTTATAGGCTACATCTGTTGTCTTTTATGTCCACAGGTTTGTATCTTTGATCATTAATCCAAAAAACATTTATGTACAGTACTAATAGTTATTTAGCCTTTGTACTGATGTTGTAATGTCTATTCAAGTCTGTTAGTACTCCAACTGTCTGTTACCTAAAACTGCCTGGTAAACAATAAGTATACATTAATTACCATAAGTGAATGTAATAATAACCATTAACTAACAGTTAACTAATGTGTCAAGTAATCATTAACTAATGGAGTTCATGTTTGTTAAAGTGTTAATTCATACGTTATTTTATAGTATATAACCAGTCTATTAATGGTTACAAAGATACAAAGGACACATTACTAACCATTAACTGACCATTAACTGATGTGTCAAGTAGCCATTTATTAGTGGTGTTGGTGTTAATTAAGGTTTTATTCCATAATATTTGAATACTTTAATAACTGTCCATTAACATGGACAACAATAACAAGTGTACACTAATTAATATTAGTTAATGTGATAATAAGTAGTGGCTAACAGTTAATTGATGTGTTAAGCAGTAATTTGTTAGTGGTGATAAAACCAATTTATGTTTTATTCCACACAGTACTTAATACTTTATTAATATGAACAACAATAACAAGTGCACATTAAATAACATCCATTGATGGAGTAATAACCATTAACTAACAGTTAACTAATGTCTCAAGTAATCACTTCCTAACAGTATTCATGATGTTAATTAATGTGTCCTTGTTATTGTTGAAATTATGTTTATAGCCTATTCCATATAGTATATACTATACTCATTTTTTAAAAAAAAAATTACTAACGGTAATTAATGTACCCTTATTGTAAAGTGTTACTGTCTATGAGAATGAGAACCAGACTGCAGGAGCCCTGAATGCCCTCTATACCAGGAACTGCTACACTAGACTCACGCTGATTGACTGGCTGCCAGGGGGAGTTTTGTTTGGAGGCGGAGCTCCTTCTTGGATTTTTGTAGTGTATGTCACTGCAATGTTTCAGTGTGCAGAATGACTCTGGATAACACACCGCAGTGGTTTCTGATTGGCTCTCACAGACTGCCAGCTGCCACATGAGTTGTTGTGGCACCTGTTGCATAAAGATTGATTTCACTTCAGTATTTTCATTCAATTCAAGTCACTTCTCTGCATTTCCAGGCTTGCTGGCTGCTGGCTGCTGTCTTCATGTTTGCCTCACCCCGACACTAAATTTAGCGCTGCAGCTCTGGATGCTTTAACGTGTGATGTAAAAATAGCAAGGAGGAAAGTTTGCTCACTGCACAGCAGATATACAAGTCAGACTGAGTGTAAGCTAATAAAAGTTAACAGCAGAAACAGACTGAAGACAGACAGACACAGAGAGAAGGAGACAGGCAGTCAAGCAGAGAGACAGACAGGCACGCTCAAAGCTACTGTAGATATTAGAGGCAGACAGGCACAGAGGCAGAGACAGACAGACAGAGGACAGTTTGCACATACTGCAGTCCTCTTTAATGTAAAGAGTTATTGGTCACAGTGTGGGATGTAAACAGACAGACTGTAAGAGAGAGACATCAGGTAAGTCTGGATTCGATAAGTGATTAAGTTAAAACTGAAAATTTAACCCGTCGGTATTGTTTTTTTTTTTGTTTTTTTTAATGTAACACCTCAAAAAGTTGCTGGAATCCTTGAAAGGCGTAGCCTTTTTTGTGTTTGTTTTGAAGGAAGTTAGGACTGTCTTTGTGCTAAACTAGATTCGGCTAAACTCTCTGGGGGGGACTGCTATTATGTGATAGCCAAGGTCATGTGACAGATGAGGGTAGCCCTAGATTATGCTGAAGGGGAACTCAGCTGATTTTACACATCAAAGTGTGTTAACAGGTTTTTGGGGAGGTCTACTCTATATGTGATAAACTAGTATAAGGGGTCGTTTACATGGCAAGGGTTCTTGCATGTATCATCAAACTTTTTTTTGCGGTTTGGCCTTTTGTACGCACAACAATTTTGGCATTTATGGGGGCCTGAAAAGACTAACTTTTGAAACCAGGTTCCAGAGGGTCATCTTTTCAAAACGCATCCCCTTCTGTCATTAAAACTGTCAATGCGCAGATCCTGTGAGAAAGGTGTGATTCCAGCTGCATTAAACTCTAATCTTATTGTTCATGTTTTCACCAGTCATTCTGCTGTTTTGTGCTGCAAAACAAGCAAAGAAAAATGCTGTTATGGCCTCTTTATGTTTATGTTTTAATTAAATATCTAAATGTACGTATATGCTCAATGCTTATTTTTACCAGTGGAATCGAAAATGGTAGCCTGCTGAAAATTGATATTTTTCAAGGTAGTGTATCAAAGTAGATGTTCCATTAAATGTTGTTGACAACACTGCTGCTAACGCACCCAAATACACGTCCAAACTGTCTGTAGTTGAGTTGAATTGCTGGTAACGTAGGCGTCATATTTTGACAAAGGAAGCGAATGTTTGGAAATAAAGACATCTTTAGTTTAGTAGTTTTAGAATATTTCATGCTGAAATTCTAACTCTATCAAACTACCGCCAATGGACAACTTAGCAACTATGGTAGCAGTCTTTCTGCTAAGCTAAGCTAAACTCATTTTTGGATTTCTGGGCTGCACACACAGAAATCAGAAATTAAAGCTTTTAAGAAAGGAACATTAAAATATACAAAAAGAAGCTTGTTGATTGACTTTTCCATGTTCAGGTAAAAAGATGAATATAAATTTGATTTCTTCATCCAGTAAAGAGAAAGGTCTGGGCATGTTCGGCTTAGGTCAGGTTTAGCTCAGCCCAGTTTAGAGGGAAAAGGCTAACTTGCTCCAACAAAGCAGAAAACCCAAAACCATCATTATGTTTGAAAGATTGTGTATCCCAGGGGAAAAAAGATAACCTTGTGTCCATAGCTTTAAGAAATTCTTAAGATGTTGAGGTCACTGTTATTTGATTCTCAACAGTTTTCTTCAGGGACTTCTAATACCATCATGTGCAGCAGCCCGAGGCCTGAGCTCATTCCCTTATTTGAGTCATGGATATTTGGATAAGTCTGCGTCATTATCAGCACAGACACTGCTAAATCCTAGGGCCCATCTTCCAGACAGATGGAGATTGAAGTCTATGACCTCTATTTCACACCGTTCTACAACACCTGTGATTCTATGGCTCATCCATAGTACAATAGGTGTTTCACAGGTGTTTTTGCATATTTTTCAACATATAAACTATAGACCATATCTCCAATTTTTAGATTGATTTCCATTAAAATCACTTCATTTCCTTAATTCAATCAGTTGCCTTAAACATACCAAAGACCATCCATTAAAATCAATGTCACATAATCATCTGGGTGCTGGGTGTGTTTTATTGTTGTGTTTAACCCTTTAAACCCTGAGCAAATTGGTTTGATTTCTTTTAAAAAGAGAAAGCAACAATTAAATGGCCCAAAAACTGTACTTTACTATATTTTTCTGTGGCATAATTTTAAATATGAAATTAATATAATTGAGTTAGTTTTCTGGACATCCCTGGTTTTTGGTTAAATAACTTTCAAATAATCCTCCCCTCTTTTTAAAACATTTTTTAGGCCATTTCTTGTCACCTTTTACAATGTTTTTGCAACTTGTGGGATGTCTTTTGCCAGGTTTTTCATTGCCTTTCCCCCCACGTTTTCAAATAAATAGCTTGTGAAAGGCTCCCAAAAGCAGCACAAGAAAACAGATCAAGATCAGATGTCAATCAAGGTTACAAGGGGTTAATCCTTTGAAACCAGGATCATCATCAGTTTTCTTGCTCTGCATTCAGATGCCTTTCACAAACAATTTGACCCTTAAACTCTGAGAAAATTGTTTTGATTTCTTTATACATATATATATATATATATATATATATATATATATATATATATATATATATATATGGGGAAAAAAGGCAATGGCCAACTTGACAAAAAACGTCCCACAAATTGCAAGAAATTAGTAAAAAGTGACAAGAAAATTAGTTTTAAAAAGGGGGAGTATCATCAGAAAATTTTCCAAATAATACAGACAAATGATAGTGATCATTATATAATTTTATAATTAAAATTAGATTACAAAAAGAAAATATTTTAAGATATATAACATAAACACAGACACACACACAATACATTTTTTTCAGATCTTTTTAGGTCATCTTCTTGTTTTGTTTTTTGCATTTTACTTTTTACTTTTTACTTTTTACTTTTTATTTCTTATTTTCAGGTAATTTTTTTAAACATTTTTTTTTTTTTTAAATTCTGATTCTTGGGCCATGTCTTGTTAAGTTGCATGTTGCTTTCTCACCATGTCTTTGAAAGAAATCAAACCAATTAACTCAGGTTTCAAACGGTCAGCCATATCATAGTGTTAAATACTGACAAATCGTCATTTTTAAATCTTACACCCATCAGTAGAAGCAGTTAGTGCATGTATAGACTCAGTGCAGTGGTGTTGTCTTGTTGTTGCTGACCCATGTGTAATTATAGAGTGACGTCTGTCGAGTTCTGTCACAGTTTGACCAGTCAGTCTTCAACAAGACACTACACTGAGAACTGGGCCAAAACATAGCTGAGACATACATATGCAGTATCTGTCGCTGTATTGCAGGTATGTAGGAATACTGGACCTACTGAATTCTGCATCTTTATTCTTCATATTCCATCTGTCTCTGTGCTCTATATACTGTATGCTGACTAAGAATATGGGAGGGAAAGAGCAACAGGAAGAAGATTTTGTCCTGAACTGGATTTGTAGCAAAAGTGGTCTCATATAATGTAATATTAGTTATATACTTAGACCAGAGAAAAATCCCAATTTTCTTTATTTTCTAGCATCTTAAATAATAATGTTTAGGGGCCATAATTATGATATACAAAGAACATTTGCTGTATGCTATGACAAGCAACCACACACCGGTGTCATTAAAAAATAATGTAATTATAAACATATCACTGTATTTACTGCTTGTGTGTATCTCTTAGGCAACATGATGTTGTCAAAAAAGGGGGAGCAGAGGACGTTCAGCAACAGCTTGCTGAGAGACCAATGGGAGAAGAAAGCTCAGACCATCGCAGACCAGAACAAACAGGAGGCTGAATGGAGGGAGAAAAGTAACCACAAAATGTGAGAATATCTAATGTTAAATCTAAAGTTTTTACAGCGAATAAAATAGCATCATTACAAAATCATTCTTTCATTTCTAAGTTGATTTCATTTATTTTTGTATTTGTTTTTTTTTAATCTGCAGATCATTCTCAAAGTGGAATTATCACTGGTCACTGGTTTCCGCTGGAGACTTCAAGAAGCTCACCAGCGAGGCAGATGAAGCGTTGAAAAACAAATCAAAAATCAAGTTCAAAATTGTTCCCCCTCCTCCTGTAGCCAAACCGGAGCCTGCTCCTCCTCCACCTCTTCCCAGGAGGAAAGCTTCAACCAAACCACAAAGGGCTAAACGTAAAGTGGAAGTGGATGTTTTCAGCCTGTGCTGGAAAGACTCGTGGCAGAGCCTGAAGCCTCCAAAATACCTCTACCTCAAGGCCAAAGAGACAAAAAATAGAATTCTGGGATTCACGACCATTGAGCTGCCTGACAACAGGAAGTACAAACCAGAGGGGTTCAGAGCAGAGGCTGAAACGGTGTCTCCTGCTGAAAAGTGGAGTTACTCCTGGAAACAGGTACTGAGATCAACACTAAAACCCAGACCATAGAGTAATTTTGGTCATCTTTTGGGCAAAGTTTGCTAGCTAGGGGAGTGAATACATTTACTAAGTTTTAGGGTTATATTGCTTTGCTATACCCAAGTTCCGATGTCATTTAAGTATGCGGTCAGACAGAATCGGTCCTGTGCTGAACAGCGTCAAGTAGTAATGCTGCCGGTAACCATGTATTATAAGGAGCGCAAGTGCGCTTATAGGGCAGGCAGATAGGAAAATGGATGGTCCCACAAACAAGTGACTTTTGGGTTGGAGGAGCATCCAACACTTAATGTTGACTTTTTAAGGCGGTAAGGCCAAAGGCCAAATTATGAAATCGAGTGTTTTATTTCAGTTTTCCTGTGACAGATTCAATACTATCTATAGATATAGACTTCTCCTCAGAATAACATTCCAAGAAGCATGGCGATGGATGCTCGAAACATTACCAGGTTTATTTCTATTGCTGCCACGGCACTAGCCGTCATTATTTCCAATCCAAGGCAACGTAGGCGCGTTATGTGAGCGATAATGGAAAGGCATGCCCGTTATACATGGGAGCGGCCACATATGAGGGAGGTGATAGTCCATGATTTCACAGAGGAATTGTGGATTTAAAACTTCCGGATGATCCACTCAACTTTTGAAAAGTTATGTGATGCAATAACAGCTCTTGTAGCTCCTGCTGCATCATGAGGGAGCCAGTTCCTACTGACAAGCACATAGCCATAACATCATGTGACCTAGAATAGCCAAAAAGTGTTTCCATTGCAGTTTTGCAAATTATGGCTTTTTCGAATCGCCTGAAATACCGCGGAGCATAAAAACTTTTTTCCGATAAATGGGAATTTGACTTTCCATTGAGCATATTTGATATTTGCAATGTCATTTTCCGCAATTTTAAGGGGTTATTGGAAACCTGCCTACTAGCTGACTCATCCATGAGCTTTCCAGATCACAAGAGAAGAGAGTACTGTGGGACAGGTGCAAAGTGACCAATGACCACTTTGCTAACCATCTTTTGTCATCACTGTTCTTGTCTCCAGGCGAAGAGTCCCGCCCAGTTGGAGCGCACCGAGGAGAAACAGTTCCAGTGGGAGGTTTTGTTTGAAAGAAAACAGATTTGCAAACCTGACATACAAACATTTACTCTTCCTGTCTGGTTTGGCACTTGGAAGATCATGAACTTTGCCTTCAGACAGGAGAAAAAATACTGGGACTGTATCTGGCCTGATTATGAACTAAACATCAGCGACAAGTTGGAAGAATTACGACAGCTAGAGGAACAGGTAGGGATCAATTATTATTTTCTTGATGTCTTTTGCTTTTTCGGCCATATAGAGGTAGACAGATAATATTGACACAGAGATACAGAATGTCATGTCATGTTGTTGTGCTCCACAAACAGGAGGAGCCCGAAGACTGGGAGGATTCATGGAAACTGTCTGGGGCTGAACTTGAACCAGAAGACACCACAGACGAGGAGACGGCAACAGAAAGCCCCTACAGCACTGAAACCACAGCAGTGATAAATGATGTGTTCCTGCCTGACTGGGATAACTCCTGGCTGCTCTCTGCTGCTCCTCCACAGGAAGAGGAGGAACGCCAGAGGAACTGGCGCTCCTGCTGGGGATACAGGCAGCAGATCAGGTGGGTTGGAGGAGCATCCAACACTTAATGTTAAGCACCTTTTAGACATCAACCCTGTTCCATTAATCTGATGGCAGTTTTCACATGTCTGAATAAGCATTCAGGTCACATTAACATAAAGACTGCAGTAGGATGAGGTTTAATATGAAGAAAGAGAGAAAGCGAGTGAGAGATGTATGTTTGTTCCCAGGATTTTCATGAGCTATGGAGGAGGTGGTCCCCAACGCAATATAGACTGCAGGCAACAGGAGCACAAATAAGTCATTTTTAATTCAAAGTTAAAGCAGGAAAAAGCCATTCTGATGACAAGACTGAACTGGAATGAACCCAAATGCACAACACCAAATATCAAAAGTCAAAAAACACTTTATTATAAAAGGCAGCAAAAAGTCTCTACAAAAACAGATGCAAAACACAAAATCACTCCGAAGAAGAAAAGTAACAAAGTGTCAACAAAAATTCACTCAAATGAGGTTGCAGGAAAACTAGAGATCAACAAAGTATCAACAAAAATTCACACAAACGAGGTAACAGGAAAACTTCAGTCAAAAAAAGTATCAAAACAAAAATAGGTTTCAAACCCAAACAATACAAAAACTTGAGCAACAACAAGACTTGAGGCATGAATACAGCGCTGGTTCACTGGCTGACGAGACAAGACGAACTGGCACAGGACAAAGGGTGACGCAGACTATATATACACAAGATAAGGGGAAACAGGTGGAGATAATCAGGGCAGGCCGACAATCACAATGGCGGGAAAACACACAAAGGGAGGAAGTAAGGTGACCGAGAGGAGAGTTAGGATTTCAAAATAAAACAGGAAATCACAAGACAACATAGACACAAGACAAAAAAACAACTTAACATAATTTCCTTGACATGACATCTGATCATTTATCAAAATCAATGATCAAACAAAGACTAAGCTAAAAACAAGGACAACCCTTTTAAACCTGAGCTAACTAGCTTGACTATTTTCAAAAACACGGAAAAAAAGGCAATGAGCAACTGAAGAAGGAATTACCCCCAAATTAGCAAGAAATTACTAAAAAGTTACAAGAAAATTGCCAAAAAAATAGAAAAGAAGTGAATGAAATAAACAAGGAAATAATCTGGGGGGAAAGTGCAATTATACAATGAGATATACAGTATATTCATATTTTGAGTACTACTAGTATTGTAGGCTGGAGGAAATGCTAACCGTTTATCAGGTGTTTTTCTCTTCTGTTGCAATTTGCTTGATTGATACCTCCCTAACCCTTCTGTTTATGTGTATCTGTTAACTTATTCAGTCATCACTATTTGTGCATGTGCAGAGCCTATAATTTGCAAAGTAACTAATAACTGTGACTTTTAATAAGATGTAGTAAAGTAACCTGACAAAATTTTAAGTCCATTACTCCTACATAGGTCTCTTGTCTTTGGCACTCAGTAACAATTCCATTTGTTCTTACTAAAGATATAAATCTTTAAAAATGCTTTGTTGTTTTGGACATGGGATTTCTCAATAAAAATAAACAAAAAATAGAATATAATGAGCAATATTTTTTTAACTCCATTTCCCCCTGTGGCTGAAGGATAACGTTGAAATCTAAAGTTTACACAGTCAAGTTTGAACTTTGGTGCTCAAAATAGAACTCTAACTATGACTCTATCCACAGGTGGTGCAAGGCCTCAGTGGCGTCCCATCTCCGACACAGCGCCATGCTGACCAGGAAACATGAAGCCACAAACGTCCTCCTCACATCACAGCTGGACGATGAGATCCCCAATAGTGCAGAGTGGACGGAGGCCTGGAGGATTCCTAAAGGATTCATTGAACCAGAGGAGGACGAACTGGGTGAGACGCAGGAGGAAGAAGAAATTGAGGCGATGATAGACAACACAAAGGGGGAGGAGAAGGAGGATGAAGAGGGAGTGGAAAAGGAGGAAGATGTAGAGGTGGATGATGATGAGGAGGAGGAGGATGAAGGAGTAGATGAAGAGGAGGAGAAGGATGATGTTGAGGAAAATGAGGACGAAGTAAACAAGGAGGAAAGGGAAATAGAAGTACTCAAGGAAACAGTAAATAACAAGAAGAATAATGAAGAAGATAAGGAGGAGGATGAAGGAGTAGATGAGCAGGAGGAAGATGAAGAAGTTGAAAATGAGGAGAAGGACGAAGAAAAACAGGAGGAGGAGCAGAACAGAGCAGTAAACAAGAGGGAGGAGGAGGGCAAAGATGAAGATGAACAGGAGGAAAGCGAGGGAAAAGATGAAGAGGAGGAAGATGAAGAATTTTATGATAGCAAGGCAGAGGAGGAGGAGAAGCAGGAGAAAGAAGAAAAGGAGAAGAATGTTGATGATGAAATGCATATAGAGGAGGATGTAGATGAGGATGAGGAGGATGAGGAGGAAGAAACTAAGGATGGGGACAATGAAGTATACAAGGAGGAGAACAACAAGAGCACAGACCAAAATGGTGGAGAAAATGAAGAGGAGGACAAAGAGTCAGATGAGGAGGAAAAAGAAAAGGAGGATGAGGAAGAAGAAGTAGATGATGAGGAGGAAAAAGACATAGAAGAGTCAGACAAAGAAGAGAAAGAAGTAGATAAGGACAAGAAAGACAAGGACGAAGAACTAGATGAGAAGGACAAAGACAGTGAGGTGAAGAATGAGGAAGTAGATGAGGAAGCAGATGAGGAGGAAGATAGTTTTGATACAGCGGAGGAAGAGGAAGAAGAAGAAGAAGAGGATGAAGAGGACAAAAAAGTAGACGATAAGGAGGATGAAGAAGTAGATGAGGAGGAGGATGAAAATGAGGAGGAGGATGAAGACGAGGAGAAGGATGAAGAGGACAAAAGAGTAGACAGCGAGGTAAAAGATGAGGTAGATGAGAAGGAGGAGGAGGAAGACGAGGAAGATGAGGAGAAGGAGGAGGAGGAGGAGGAAGAGGAGGAGGAGGAGGAGGAGGAGGAGGAGGAGAAAACTGACAAAGAAGATGCTGACGTAGAGGAGATGACAGTCGAAGCAGAGGAGGATATTGACCTTGAGGAGGTAGACAAGAAAGAGAAGGACAACAAAGTAAAAAAGAAACGAGTCAAATGCAAACCTGACGCCCCACTCCATCTTCAGTTCCACAAACTGCACGCCTCCTTCTCCTCCTGGAAGGAGTCATGGATGGTGGCGATAGCTCACAGAGTAGGATATGAAGAGGAGGAGGAGGACGAAGACAGTGAGGTGGAGATGGAGGAGTGGCTGGCTTGGAAAGAGTCATGGAGGATTTGTCGCTTTAAGAAGCTGGATGACGACGAGGTAGTGTGTTTCTCCACCGAGCACCGGAGTCAGAGATACATGGGACTGATGCATGAAGAAGACGGTATGCCAGAAAGTGAATGGACTAACAGCTGGAAGATGACCAAGAATACAGCAAAGGATGGAGATGCTGAGGAAGAAGAAGAGGAAGAAGAAGAAGAAGAAGAAGAAGAAGAAGAAGAAGAAGAAGAAGAAGAAGAGGAAGGGGAGGAGGAAGAAGAAGACGAAGAGGAAAGCTGAAATTTTCTGATAACTCAGACATTTTCCGTGAGGAAGATAAAGGCTGGGTATGGACTGATGAGTCGTCTCAAACCTCGAGCATGATTTCACTTCCATGAAGATTGTATCATGGTCCTAACACACCATGCGATGGTCTATCAGCTGTCTGTCGATGTTTGGCCATCTGTTGCCTTAGTCTTTACGGTGTGTACCACATTGTTTGCCCTCTGTGGCTTTTTTTCAGCCCATTTAGCATGCTCAATAAGTGTCAGAGACAGCGTTGCTCATCTGTGAATAAAATCACTTCGATTACTGGAGCAACCAAGGGAAGAAACGGATGTGAGGAATTTAAACAAAGGGCTAAAGTCAAGAGGGAGTGAGGTCAATACAAATCTGTTATCTAAGGTAAAATTTGTTTTCTTGAGCCACTGAACTCTTTTGCAGCAATGTTTCCTGGTGGTTTGTGGTGTTGTTCATTGGCTCACTGTAAATATGCTTTGTTCTTTCAACATTGGATTGTGTTGTTAATGAGCTACCTTGCAAACTAGCATCATCATCATCATCATCTGGCTTCCATTTTTTGAATGATCATTACGGACAACTGCCATCTACTGGTATGGAGGGTTTTTCCTCTCACGCAGGTGCAGATAGAGTTGCCACCCGTCCCGTTTTTGCCATTTTTTCCCAGAATTGTTCTCTTTTTTAACCAGCTGTCCTGAGAAAATAAAAATCTCGGGACACAATTTGTCCCGCTTTTGGGGGAAAATGCAAAAACCTTATTTGATTTCCTTCGTTCTGTAGGGGGTAATGGGAGGAGAGACAACTGATGAAAAAAGAGAAGGAGCAAATATATGCAAGCCACCACAAAAAAAAACGATATACTAGTTATAATCCTGAATGGGCGACACTGTCAGAGTTTGAATGGGTACGGCCGACCCAGGGAGACAATTTTTCTGCCGCATGCGTTTTGTGTCCAACGAAAAACACCATAAAATATGAAGGGAAAACGTATTGGAAAACCACGCAAAAACTAAAAAGCATCAAGCTGTGGTATCAAACAAACAGAAACAGGCAGCCATTGCAACTTTTATAACCAAATAAGGTTCACCAGAAGAAGACAAGATTGCAGCGGCAAAGCTTACCAGTGTGTACAATGGAGTGAAACACGGCCACAGCTACTTATCAGAGAATTGTGGCAATAAAGTGTGAAGATCTTCAGTGATTCTACTATTGCCACAAAAATGTCATGTGGAAGAACAAAAAGTGAGGCTTCAGTTGAAAATGTCCTAGCTCTTTACAGCCAGGAGCATTTAGCCACAGAACTGCAAGATGTCCTATGTCCGAATTTTATGTTCATTTGGTCAGTCTGAACTAGTAATAGTGGCCGAGCCCTCCGCCCCAAACATTTGGTCAGTGTCCTTTTTTTTCACATATCCAAGATGGCAACCCTAGGTGCAGAACGTAACTTTTTGGCTTTTGTCGCTGCTGTAGGTTTGGTGTGTCTGGGCCTTTCAGGCAAGGTTCTTGTACCCTTGTTAGGACTAGTGTTGGACAAGTTACTTGAAAATTACCCTCTGAAAACAGTTACATAATGTCACATTTACGTTACTCAGCAGCAAAAGTAATGCGTTATATAACTTGTTACTTTACCTTTATTACTAAGCTTGGCTCCATCATGTCATCAGACTTAATAACCCCAAACCCTCTTCATCCACAATCTGCGTCTTTTGTAGTTAACATGATGCATGTAATAAATGTTAGAAATAGAAAATGAGACATGGTGCTTTAACACAAGTAGGGAGTTCTACACTTTGAGGGGTTTACTGAAAATCCATCAGCAATCTAGGCCTCTGTGACAGCACAGACCCCCGACCTCAGCTGCATGGTGCTCTCACTTTTAGTGTCACCTCTGAATAAGGTAATAGGGCTAAAATCTTGGCTTGTTTATGAACTGTATGACTTTCTGACTACTCAGATTTTTGGGGGTTTTTTTTGGCTATGTTGAGATCTCAAGATATCAGCAATTATTGCTGCCAATTTGGTGGTTACAATGTACCATAGCTAATAGATCCAATCAGGCTGTTCTCAGTCACTGTTCATACTCATACTTATGAAAAGTATTTATTCATTCATTCATTTTCTGTAACCGCTTGTCCTCGTGAGGGTCGCGGGGGGGCTGGAGTCACTTATGAAAAGTAATGCACTATAATTCATATATAACTTATGTAATCATGAGCCAGGAGGGGTAGGAGTGGTAGTCAGGTGACATGCTATAGCTTGCGGTCGGGGTGGTTATTGGGTCAAACAAACACAGGACTTTGACCCAGGAGGCCACCGTTTGTGTCCCATGTAAAACCAAAAGTCAATGTTGACTTATCTTAAGTTACGTCCATCTCATCGAGACATCATGTCATCATGTCAGATTAAATACGTAACATGACGCCAACAAACCATGACTCTTTTTCAAAACCTGACCTAACCATTTGGGGCACAAATTCATAAGATATCATATGAACAGTAGTATGAGGACACATTGAGCCAATAGCCAGAGCCACAAACATAAAGCCCGAGCTGTAGTGAACTACAATTTCTCTTTAACTTTTGACAACTACTTTTGCAAGGACTAAACAATGTCTTGGAATAAATTCAAATTAATGTGTTGTATTAGCACTAATGATACCAGCCCTAGAGGTCACCTACTTAACCCCCTTAACATGATGCTGAAAAGCAGAAAATATTTACACATCAGGCTTTTTATTCCAGTTGCTTTGTGTTCTTAGAAGTCAAATGCCAAACATTTTATGCACTCATAGCCCGTGCTGAAAACACAACCTCATGAGTTCCACTCGAGGGCAGCAATACTTATAAGACTGTTAAATGTGTAAATGATAAGCTATCAGGATAAGGGGTAAAACAAGAAAACAATAACGCACAAGGAGGTGTCCTGACATAAATATCTGTCTTGTCTCCATGTGGTCTAGTCCCTTTTTTTCTCTTCACCACTGTGGCTGATTCCCGTCCTCTGTCACACAATGTAATACTGTCCTTTGTGACTGAAAAGCTAATGTCTGAACTTAAGAAACACGTTCTGCCACAGGTCAACATGACTTAAAGCATGTTTGCTGAACATGTTAAGGGTTACATACAGCAGTTTCTAACATGAGGTAGTGACAGTGTGGGAATATGAAGCACTTTAAGAAGAATGCATCTAAATATATAGGAAGTGTAATGTGTGAAAATGTTGGTATAGACATTAAAGACAATGCAGAAATCGGTCTTAACAGTTTGTATAAAGCTGTGTACTGCATTGTTGTAAGAAGAAGTGTGTTAGAAGATAATTTATAAATATTTAACTTCATTTATTAAAGTTGTGAATTTATCAAGTGAAAGTCTGGTAGCCAAATGTTTAAAGAAGCAGGTCATATTTTTCCTCTTACCTGTAGGCTTATATCAGGGGACTGCCTATTGTTTTGACTGTTCCAACTAATTCCAAAACCCCAATTTTTTTTTTTGGTGCACTGAGCAAAACATGCTAGTTCCATTATATTGAAGAGAAGGTAAACATCTCTGCAGCCAATATGTCCATCACTCAGCAACCCCTGCACACACAAAAAAACTGTTATATCAAATGGCGCTGCAGATAAGAGGAAAAATATGCATTTTTTTTTTTTATTTTGAGATGAGCTGTGCCTTTAACATTGAACAAAGTTGGGTTAAAGAAACAATTCAACATTTTGGATGCACTTTTGAATATTCTGTCTGACACTGAGATGACAAGATAAAGTGCATTAATTATGGAGTTGCAGTCATGTTAAATGGTTGTGAGTTAAAATGATCAATGCTGCATTATGTTTAAAGCAACGGGTAAATAAAATCCAGATTGAAAATTGGCGAAGTGATCCTTTATCTTTTCCACTGTCACAGTTGTATTTTATATATCAGCCACCAGATGGAGACACAGAATCACTGTGGTCCTTCTCAGCCTGCAGCTTTGTGCAGAGTTTCTCTTCAGTCACTGTGTAGTATGACAGTGAAATTTCACAGAATGGAAACAGGAGATATATAACCTTAAGGCTATTGTAAAATATCTTTAATTTTAGCCATTTAAAAAAACAAAAAGATTATGAGAACAGACTGTAATTTTAATCTAAATGTTTTAAATTTGAGTGTATTAATTTGAAGGAATGTGTTTCATTTCAGACTTCAATGTGTGTTTCTTTGTGTGTTGTGTAGAATGATACATGTTTCCATAAAGATTCCTTCTTGTTCTATTAATTAGAGATGTAGTTTGCAGTTATCACAGCGAGCAGACACATGCGCCTCTGGATGACAAAACTATGTTAACAAACGCTTGAGGTAGGTGGGTTTCCATTACAGATTTGTGAAAAACTTAAACAATGTTTTCGAAATGTCCATAAAACACATTTTCGATACAATTTTGTTTCCACTGATGTTCAACTTCTCTTGCTATGTTATGCAACTTCTCCTCTGGCCATAACAATCCAAGGAGCATGGTGATGGATATTCAAAACATTAGCAGTTTTATTTCTATTGCAGCCACCACACTAGCCATCATTATTTATAATCCAAGGCCACGAAGGCGTGTTAGGGAGTGACAATGGAAAGACAAGGTCCTTATACGTACGTGGTAGTAGCCATGTATGAGAGATTTCTGGGAGGTAATATTCCATGATGCCACAGAGGAATTGTGTACAGTTATGTGATGCGATTACACTTCTTGTAGCTCCTGCTGCATCGTGAGGAAGCCAGTTCCTACTGACAAGCACATAGCCATAGCATCATGTGACCTAAAACAGCCAAAAAAATTGTTTACACTGCAGTCTTGTGAAATATGGCTGTTTTGAATTACCTGAAATACCACCTCATGTGAGTGTAAACACTTTTTTTGTAACAAATGGGAGTTGTTTACAATTTCAATTTGTGCAATTTAATGGAAACCCAATAAGGACTCAGCATTAATGTAGCTGGTTACACTGTTGCTGTGTCGCTTGTAGTGTGAATGAAGCTTTAGGGGCCATGACCACCAGCAGGCAGGAGGAAGCCTCCCCATGTGTCTCTTTGCATCATCATATGAAGATAAAGTTGTGCTTTCTTTCATATATCTGCATCTTCCTCTCCGCTTCGGTGTCCTGCAGCAGTCTGACAGCTTTCACATGCAGATTTCCTCTTGTGTTCAGATCAGGTTCTCCCTCCTGCTGCTCCCTCTCCTGCTGTGTATTAGCATGAGATCAGACTGCATTGTGATGCTGCGCACATTACAAAATACCCATTTCCACCTCTGATTGGGCCTCTGTTCTTAAAGCAGGGAGAGATTAACCACAGCTGAGAGGAGGGGGAGGGCCTCTCTCTATGTCTTACTCCAAAACCCAAAGAAGAAGGATCCAGGCAAACAGAATAAAAATAAAACAGTAACAAAAATTGCAAGAAAAAATAAAAACATGTTCTTAACTCTCTCCATTAAAAAGAATGGGTCCCTTTTCTCCCCAAGAAAGAAATCTGACAATCTGTTGATGATCCGACCTTAATAAATATATGCAAAGAACGAGACAAACAGATGACAGAAACATGACTTCTGTATGATTTACTGCACTTCTTAAAACTTTTTAAAAAATGTAATAATGCAGCTTAGATTATATTATAAATCTCTGGTGAAATTCATTTCTGCTGGAGAAGGACCGAATATTTTGTTAATTTATGGATGTATTTATTTAGTTAATAAAAGAATACAGAGACAAATGCAGGAATCAGCCCGTAAAAAATGATGCATTCATTTTAATTATACATATTTTTTTTTGGTAACAGGTGAGAGAGTTAAGGGAGGAAATAAGGCAAATGCAAAGGAATATTTGTATTACACTGCATAGTGTTAAATTATATGTAGCAATTTGGCCACGTACAATTAAAAAAAGAAGATTTACAAAAAGGTTGTTATCTGCATCGGAGAAGGAGAAACGAGCTCCTCAGAGGTGGATGTTCTGTGAGCAGCCGGGTCATTACCATGTGAAGGCAGGACTGGATGGGCGAGTGAGGTTACTCTATACATGTGTATGCAGAGAGAGGGGAGGGGGGTGAGAGAGACAGAGCATAGAGGAGAGGGGGAGGTGCGAGGTGAGAAACAGGGAGAGGGGAGAAGGGAAATTTTCCTCACCAAAAAGACCATGACCAGAAGAAAAATCTGGAGAGGATTCCATTTTTTTTCATAAATCACAGACTGTGAAATGTGACGTATTATAAATGAGGAGATAATTGGACTTTTATTATTTCTTATTTTATTTACGGCATTAATGGAAAGGAGCATTGGACACATACGTATTGTCTGCTATTAAGCTTTTTGTCCCCTTGCTCTTAAAAATGTCACTTCATTTTCAGTCTTCGTACCTACTGAAAAAAAAACATACATGGCTTTCATAGGAAAGAAACATATTTTTTATAAAAATTAGCTGTGATTTTTATAGACCACAGTTAAAGCTGAAACATTTTCTGACCTTAATCCTCAGGGACTGTCAGGCAAATTGTACACACTTTTCATTTTTTTTTTAATAATTTGGCTGTGTTCATGCATATGGCATGCATTTTGCCAAGATTGTGTGTGTTTGTTTAATTTTGGAATTTCCAGCTCAGCTCCTACAATAGGTCTAATATACAATGAGGAAACAAAAGTCTTACATTCAGACTGTTTAGTGCAAAAAATGCTCCATTGAAACCCATTCAAAGTGAGATTTTTGATCCTACAGCCATCAAAGCATAAAAACATGCATTATATTATTTCTGGGTGTCATTCGGGGCTTTTGTCTTGGAATTTGTCATAAAAAAAGAAAACAATTAAACAACTTTGCGTGTAGAACATTGATAATAATACACTTCTCTGTTTTTTCCCATCAAAACATGGTGGCATCAAAACAAAGACCTGGTATTTTAGGGTTAAAATTCTGAAAATTAATGAATATTAAGCAGGATGATTAGGACTAATGTTGGATAAAAAGATAGACCATGAAAGTAGAAAGTGATCTTAATGTATAATATCTGTAACAGATTAATTTTGGAGAGAGCATGTTGTGCTCAGAGCGATATGAGCATCTTTAACATTAAAATGTGGAATTTCCGTTCTTGTTGATTGCGCGTGAATTCGTCAGACAGACGGAAACAGAGAGCCGTCGGGAGTGGGCGGGGCTTCCGGAACCGCTGTATGAGACACACCTGAAGCAGAGAGGAGACAACACAGGAGACAGACCGGGGACTGAGAACATTCACACTGAAACAAGTGATTTTTTGTCTCTCTTTTTTTGCGTTTGTATTTTTCCAACCGAGAGGCTTTTTTTTTCGTTTGTTAAACTCGGTGGCGGAATAAGAAGTGAAGCGACCCCGGACCGGAACTTAATTATTGGACACCTTTTAAATTTTGGAAACGGCAAACACTGACGAAAATCCATTTTTATTGTTTTGGACATATTTTTGAGATGCAATTTCTACTTGTTCTTGTCTGGGGAAAGTGTTTTATTTGAATTTATCCAGTTTGATCATTTCTGCGACTTGGATTTACTGTGAGGACGTGCTGTGGATTAGTTTGAGATGAGCTGGACGCAGTTGCTCAGGTGAGACCAAGAGAAACTTGTGAATATATTTACACAAACGAAAACTTTGTTCGTTTTTAGAATGTGATAGTTTTCCTTGGGTTTTTTTTCCATTTTTTAAAAATATGTTTTAACGTGTGTTTTTTTTTTTAATTTTATTTTTTATAAATATTTGCAGGATGGTTGTGTGTGCAGTGAGCTGTCTCCGCTGTGCAACTGCTCTGCCTGCTGCAGGTTTGTGAAACACTTTCATATCACTCACGTTGAGTTTAGTGCAGATTTACTTTGTTCATGAGAATTTTTTTTCTTTATTTTTGTAAGCATACACTCTATAACATCAGGCTACCAGACTGGTCCGTAAAGTTAAATAAATGAAATACAATATAAATAAATAATATAAGTCCAACATATTCCGGCGGCGTGATTCTTTAATAAAACATGGGAAGAATGCAATGAGCACCAAAAATGAGCAAGAAATTAATAAAAAGTACAAAAAGATTACCTGAAAATTAGTAAAATAAAAAGGAAAACAAGAAATAAATAAAAAGGGAATGACTTAGAAAAAATGCTTTAAAATGTAAAAAAAAAAAAAATTCTACATAATTTTAAACTGGAGAAGATTTCCTGAAAATTATGAAAAAGCCAAGCCAAACATACAAAAAAAATTAAAAATAAATAAAATAAAGTCAAACAATAACAAACAGGTAGAATCTGCTTTACCACGATGGCTGTTCTCACCAGCATGAAAAAAATACATTTATGTGTTTGTTTATTTTATTTTGTTTAGTCTTGATAGTAAAGGCTGCTGTAACAGAAACACCGTCTTTAGCAAACCACTAAAGTTAAGACAATTTAAAAACTCAAATTAATTCAGAAATAAACATTAAATTTATAGTCAGTCATTGTCTCTGTCACATCATCAGATCACCAGTTTCTGTTTCGGTTTTTGAGTAAACTGACCCAAACAGCAAAATAATAAACACACAAAAACTGAGCGTAGAGAATAATAACATCGACAACTACAGATTATAGATACTCAACATTTCTCAATTTTTCAAATTAAGACTATATAGTTTTATGCTTTTGGATATATTTTTCATCACATTTCAACCTGATGTTCGCCACAGTGGATTACAAACTGTACAGAAATGGAAATATACAAAACATCATTTTGATTTCAAAAGCACAGCATTACAGTTGTGAATGAATGAATGACCAAAATATAGAGAAATGCTGATCAAGTTTTTGTGGATAAAATCTGACCCTGCTGTTTTATTTTTATTCTGAAGGCTGTGAGGGAGACGAGTGCAGCAGAAGCCAGATCTCCACTTCATCCTCCTCCTCTTCTTCTTCTTCTCTATCACCCCCTTTATCTTCCTCTGTGGTGGCGAAATCCCCACAGCCCTCCCAGGACTTCCTGGGCCAGTTTACCCAGGTGAACTCACCAAACAGCGGGGACCGTAAACACCGTGACGCCAGCGCCGTCCTGCCCTTCATTGGCCTCACGGGCAGTAAGTTCACACTCCACCTCTGTGTGCACAGATGGAGACAGAAAGCTTCGAAAAACTAACGAAGACATGAATGAATTAGAGACAGTTCACAATCAATTAAAAACAAAAAACAAAAAACATTTACCTTAGTAATTATGCTACTTATGCCCAAATTCTGTAAAGAATATTATGATAATAATTAATTAACCTAAAAATGTAACTAGAAATTTGAAAATTACTTCATAAGAACTTGATTTCCTTTGGATCAGTATTCACCCCTTATGTAAAAAAAAAAAATGCAGTATATCTTAAAGGCAGAAAATATTTCTTATGCAAAATACTATATTGCAAGGGTGCATTCACATATACACAAAAAAACACATACACAAAACATACACACACATACACAAAAAAGGATCGTATGTGAAAATAAAATGTTGTAAAAAACAGTGAAAAAAGATCTTTAAAAAATAAAGTGATTCATATATTTAAAAAATGTGAAATCAAGAAGTGGAGACAACAAAATCCAAAACATGGGAAAAGTTAAAAAAATTTAAAAACAACATATAGTTCTCTCTTTTTGAAATAATAAAAAAGTTTAAGCATTTAAAATTTAAATAAATTGTATTAAAATTCTTAGCAATAGCAAGCTTATTTCCAGTCTCAGTCTCTTAGAATAAAACTCGTAAAATAAGAAGTAGGGACAGACTGACAGAGGACGCAGTGTGTCAGTTTTAGCATTTTTATGTTATTTTCAGATGTTTGTTCAGACTCTCAATGTTTGTCTGCTGATGTGAAGCAGAGGACAGGAATGTGCTGCCAGATGGAGACTCTGGTTTATCTCACAGATACAGGCACAGAGAGGCTCAACATGAGGTCTGAGGCCCCTGCAGAGGCCCTCAGCTGGTCTCACAGGGACCTCTGGGAAGTAATAGACACAATCAGTAACAACAAATGACATCTTTAATTCACTCAGTGGCTTTCTGAACAGTTTTACAGAATGCATTACAGGTGTCAAAGTAAATGGAAGGATAAATAAAAAATCATTGACAATGTAAAGAAATGGGGGAAATAAGGAACAGTAACATAATAATAAAAAATAATGACAGAGCTGAGGGACCCTTATGTAACCTTTTGACCTTTGACATCACTGCTGTTGGTTGATCGTACATAATACATGTCTGAAATATGGAAGTTTCCAAGAGTTTGTTGCAAAAGGAAACATTTTTGGGGAAGTTTACTGTGAAGGAAACAGATTTAGACAGTTTGTCAGTTGCAACTCTAAAATGTAATCTTTTTTTTTCGTGCAGGTGCTGAGCAGAGTCGCAGCTGCTGTAGAAATGGAGGAACGTGCATCCTGGGCAGCTTCTGCGCTTGCCCGCCGTTCTTCACGGGGAGGAGCTGCGAGTACGACCAGCGCATCGGTAATGGCCAGAACACAACACAATAAAACACTCCCTCAAACTAGCAGTTAATTGTTTCTTTAGTTAGTCATGCGTCTTGTGTGTGTCTGCAGGAGCTGCGGTAAGATTCCTCACGGCGAGTGGGTTCGGAAAGGATGCTCCTACTGTCGCTGTGGTTACGGCGTCATGCACTGCTTCCCCCACGTCTTCCATAAAGACTGCGGTAAGAGCACACCAGGGGATACCTGTCACCTTCATATTTTTTCAAACTTTCTCGAAACTTAAAGCAGTGTTAATGGATTGGCAACTTTTTAACTGCAATTTTGTGCATTGGGTGTGTAAGGGGTACTTATCCATTGACAGTATATTAAAAACAGTGACCTATTTTACTAAAAACAAGTTATTTTACCCCTTTAAGTTTGATTTGATTTCTTTCAAAAGAATTAAAAAACAAACAAAAAGCCCAGTAAAACATTTACAAGACAATTACCTGCAAATAAGCACAAAAAATTAAAATCAAAATGGCCGTAAAAATCTTGCAAGAAATTAGAATATTGTTATTTTTTCAAAAGCACGGAAAAGTGTGCATACATTTTTAAAAATATTTATAATAATCATAATTGTATATTTAAAATTATTTTACAGAATTATCATTTTAAGCACTTCCTTTTTTGTTTGACTTTTTTCAAAAGAAAAGTTTCAGGTAATTTCTTGTACTTTTTTAAAAAACTTTTTTTTGCCAATTTTTTTCTCAAGTTTGTCAATGCCTTTTCCCATATTTTAAAAAGAAATCAAGCCAATTTGCTAAGGCTTTAAAGAGTTAAAAAATAATTATTAGGTTTTGTCTTTCAATTTGTGGGATATTTCTTGGTCATTTTCTTTTTTTCCCCACATTTACAAACAAAACCAAAAACAGTTTGCGCAGGTTTTAAAGGAGTAGATTCTGCTCTGTTAAACTCATTTTCATGGTGCATTAATGGACGTACACAGACCGAGTCTGTGTTCATTCAGTCCTGTGACAGTCGAGTATCTCTATGTTAGTTAGTAGTTTTCCATTCTGTCCTTCCTCCAACTGCAATATTTTTCAGCTGAATGAACAACAGAGAAGGTGTAGACGACGCCGGCAGTCAGTCTGTTCCAAAACTGCATCGTTCACTCTTTTCATACCAAACAAGATAACGACCCAGCTGTTCTCAGGAAACTCCCACAGAGTGTAAACACACCTTTAAATGACCCCCCTCCCCCCATTTGCTCATTTACAGTTCAGAGCTTTTATTCCAAAATGCTAAACAACCCCATCCCACAATAACAGCACAAAACTTCAAACTGCAAAATCATTTGTTCACCACGGAATTTATTTTTGATGGGGGAACCAGGATGATGCTAATTTCTGCACATCAGCCTGCAAAAGGCCCCGGCATCCCTGGAGCACTCTATTGAGGGAGAGTGAAATGTCACTGAAGCAAAAGGAAATTAAAAAATAGTTTAGATTATAAAAAGCCTTCTATACATATTATGTGTATTTAACTGATAGAGTGTGGAGTGTTGAAAATCAAACATAGTAAAAAAAATATGATAAACACCCCAATAAATGTAACCAAAATGTATTGAGACATAAAACTTAATATATAATAAATATAACAAAAGTGAAATGCTGACTTTAAAAGAGAAAAAATTTTTTTTTTTTTTCTTCCCAGATGACTCAGAGGAGGTGCACTGGTATCATTCATCAGCTGTCAGGACAGTTCAGCCTAGCTGCTTCCTGTATGTGACGCTGCTTCTCCCCCTGCTTCTCCTCCTCTGATATTTATTTATGTTTTTAATGACGAAGAAGAGGAGTTGATGTGAAACACTGAGCTGTGGACAGTACAACATTTCTCAAGCTGCCTCTTCAAGACTAATTTCTGTATCCAACCCATTTCAATTTTATGAGCTTTTTAAAGAAAATTTGTAATTATCTAAATGCTGCTGCAGGGGAGGTGTGAAATATTGTTGGAAAACTGGAAATCAGGAGAAGACATTGTCCTTGTAAGTGTTGTTAAAAACACATTATCTGGATTTTAAACTCGCAGTTTGAATGATGGGGTTTATGCGGACCTTTTGCTGTGTCATGGTTTGTGGGGACCCTCTGATGGGTCATGCTTTATGGGGACCTTCTGCTGTGTCATAATTTAAGGGGACCTCCAGTAGGTTTTCTGCACTAAACCGTGCTGTTTGGGCACCAGCACCTCTTGAATGGACTCCAACATACCACTGGACAAATTTTAACATTTTCAAGAATTCAGGAAACTCTTAAGTTGACTAATCAGTTTCTTTAAGGAAAACAATCAGTTGGTGTAACTTCTTACCATCTTTACACATACATTTGCTTGTTGCCTCTTTTCAGACGTTTGAAGTGAATCAGGAGTTTAACAGTGAACAAAACAGCAACTGAAGCTCAAACACTTCTGTGTAAAACTTTTCCTTCCAGTGGAAGGTCACCTGTGTCTGTGGTGTACGTGAAGGAAGCTGTACATAAGATTTTTTATTAAACAGTATGTTTTTTCTGTTATTTTAGGCTCTGTAGCTTAATATGATTTTTGATTGTAAAGAACACAAGAGTTTATGCACCTAACTTCTTTTGTTTGCACAAACTAAACTCATGTGACAATTTGTACCTTGAATATAAACGTATTGATTATGTATTTACAAAATTGTTCTGTTGCACAAGTTTTGTGTTGTGAGAAATGTTATAGTTGGAAAAACATGTTTACATCATTAAAACAAATACAACACTGCAAAGTAAACTCTGTGATATAAAAAATAAATCACACTTTCGATAGAAAATAATGCTCAAAGTACATAATAAAAGAAATAACTATTGATTTCCACAACAGAGTCTTTCTTCCCGTAAAAGTCTCAGCCTCCCTGTTATCTGCAGGTATGTTCAGTGTCTTATCTCCGGAGTGTTTTGATGAGGTTTGTGTTGATTATCAGCTGCTCTCTTATCTAAAGCAAACACATCAGCTGTTGTCCTGCAGTCTGTCGGCCTGAAAGCTGCTGCAGCTCACAGCTCTAAAATTAACGGACAAAATAAAAGGTCAAATAAATTAGCCGTAAATAAATATGTCGGGATCTTCAACAGGACTTCTGCAAACCCCAGGGCAGGATCACTCAACTTGCCTTTACTGGGGACCATTTCTGCAAACTGACAAGAGGCCAAGGGCTACTTGATAAACAAATTTTACTAGTATTTAAATCGAGGTGCGGCATCCCCTCGATCAGGTGTGTGCAGGAGCTTTTTCTTTTTTTTTAAATTTAATTTTATTTATTTTTTTAAAGATTATTTTTGAGTGTTTTTGATTTAAATACAGTGCAGCTGGATAAATACACCGCCACTTTATATAATTCAGAGTAGGGCTATCAAACAATAATTTATTGGTATTTTTTATTATTTCTGTAGGTTATCTCCTCGTGTCATGTCTTGTGTTACTCAGAGCTGCAATAATGACGAAATAAAATTTTGATTATAATTGATTATTAAATGTGTTGGCAATGAATAAAAGTATTGATTCGTTGTGTTGTGCGATTATTACTCACTGTTTCTCTAGCAGCGCTCGTCAGGCGAGTCTGAGCTGTGTGTCAGCTGCAGCATATCTAGAGAAACGGTGGCTCAGGTTTTTTCGGTGTGATGCAAGCGTTTGTCAGCAGAAACAGACAGTGAATATGGTGTTTTGATGATTCTATTGACTATTCCACCTTTTACTGCATGTGGAAAATCTCTTTCTGTCACAGGGATGAGGAAATACAAAGATGACTGTTTTACTCCAACTTCCCTGCTTCCCTTCAAAACAAAAGCCCTCTGACAGCGTCTCTGTGGACAGAATCCCATCAGTTGCTGATACAATGCATTTTATTTTGAAACATTTACAGGACCGTGTTGTCAGCAGTACAGGAGCTTGCACAACTTCATAAATGAGCGGAATTTGTGATTATACTAGAAATGTGGAAATACAGTACTAATATCTGGTAGGCTGTGATGCAGCAGCAACTTAGCAACAACAATGAGATAAAGATCTATTTGAGTTATGTGCATTCTCCTGCATTTGGGTCCACCTGCTGCATGTTACATGATAGACTGAGGCCTCACTTGCACCCACCATTCCTCTCAATCTTTGGCTGTGCTTCATTCAAAGAAAAAAAAATAGGAAAAGAGAAAAAATGAAGATCTGCCACGTTTGTTTTAATTTTGGACTTTTCTCTAGTATTTCTCAAGTAAATGCAATCTCGTGAAACATTAAATGTCTGTAAAGCAGAACTGCTAACATCTCACAGACCTCTGAAACATGGCAGTGTCCCAGCTAGGCACTTACTGTTTGTAAGGGGTCACAACCCAAATGTTTGGGAACCTCAGGTTTAATCTTAGCATCGAGTTGTCACATTCCACATCTGGGAGCCTGTCTGCCCAGCCAGCTGTTAATTTAAAGATGGAACAAAGCACTCACTATGGTTCTGAAGAAGAGTACAAAGACTGAAGCAGAGGGAAAGTGGATGGATTCGTCTTTTTGTTTTAGTTTAATCCAACAGTCATTAGTCTGTAATCTCTCCTTTGTTAGCACCAATCCAATATCACTTCAATTTATTTAAAGCCAGTGTTCTGACTGGACAGATAACATCAATAAAGAATAACTGGAAAATGAGATTTAAACCTTCACAATGTCTGCTGGCTCTTAAATGCTCTGTTTTCTGTCTTTTAAAGAGGAGATTAACCCTTTGAAACCTGAACAAATTAGCTTGATCTCTTTGAAAAACATGGGAAGAAAGTGATGGGCAACGAAAGAAGAAATTAATAGAAAATTAGTAAAAAGTACATGAAACTTACAAAAAAGCAAAGTTATGAAAAAAGTTTTGGAAACGTGGACATTTTAGATTTGTGGACATTTTTTAGAATTGTGAGAAATAAGTTTAAAAAAAAAGTACAAGAAAATAACCAGTAACAATTTACGATAGAGAAAAAAATTCAAAAAGACAAACAAAGTAAAAAAAGTGAATGTTCTGAAAATGTTTTTAAAAACTACACAAATTCTGTATCAAAATTTTAAATTCGTAATTATGATAATTAGAAATGTGTTTGTAGCTAGCTTTTATTTATTTATTTATTTATTTTTGTTTAAAATTTTCTACATCTACCATTTTCTTGCAAGTTGTTGAATATTTCTTACCAAGTTGCTCATTGCCTTTTATCCCTTGTTTTTGAAAGAAATCACACCAGTCTGTTCACGGCAAAATGATTTAAATTCTTGTGAAAGGCATCTGAAAGCAGCACAAGAAAAGAGATGTTACTCTAGATTTCAAAGGGTTAAAGGGATTGGAGGAGATTTAAGGAGCTGCAGGTGGAGTCAGAGGAGCTTCTGGAGTTGCAGCAAATTTAGAGGGATTTAAAGGGATGTGAATGAGAGGGGGAAAGTTACACAATTTTATCCCATGATTGCACATCCTGTTGTGATTTTTGCAACATCCTGATCTTCAAATGCTTCACTTAGTTAATGTCACACTAATGAATGCAAAATGCTCCATCATCAGACTGCAACTGCTGCACCTCAGAAAGGTGAAATACGTCGTAGTTCCAGTGTTGAGCAAAGCAAATAAACTGGAAGAGAGAGAGTGACTAGATAAACATAATGAGGAAGAAACTGTGTGTGTGTGTTTTATCTCTCCAGGTTCCCTAAACAACTCCACTTGCTGATAGAGAACACAGTGCAGATATCTGTCAGTAACACTTCTATTTTAACCCTATGAAATGTGAGCAAAGTAGCCTGATTTCAAGAGTCCAAGAAGAGCCTGAGTCCAAGAAAATTGCCTAAAAAATTATAGAAAAAAATAATAATAAAAAAAAGAGGAAAGAAAGAGAAAATAAAACAAAAAAAAACCCCCAAAACAAACCAAAACAAAAAAAAAACAAGTAAATGACCTGGGAAAAGTGCTTAAAATTATAATAATTCTGTAACATAATTTAATAAGTAATAATGATAATTATAAATGTAGTTTTCCCCTGGCTTTTATCTTTTTTCCCTAGACATTTCTTCTTTTTTCTTTTTTTTAAAAAAGTTCTATATCTATTAATTTCTTGCTTCTTTCACTTTTTTCAAACAAATATCATCAATTTGCTCAGAATTAAAATATTTAATTCTTTTAAAAGGTGTTTAACAGCAGCACGACAGGTGATGTTGCTCTGGGTTTCAAAGGGTTAATGTCTGTGTCAAGCCTTTACCGTGTCTCTACACCTAATACTAACCTAATTTTTAAGTCTTAAGTCTTAAAACAGAGTTAGTCAGGCTTTCCCTCAGCTGAGCAGCTGTTAACAGCTCTGCACTGACATCTGCAGGCTGCACACTGAAACACCAAACGTCTGGACAAACTTCCCCCTCCTTCCCATTTCACCTCCACGTCACATACTCATTTATTTTCATTTATTTATTTTTTAGCACCATTAAAAACAGTAACAGAGAACAGGTCAAACAGAATACAGAAAACAGGTGCCATAAGGTAATATAATAAATTACATGTAATACAGTAAATTACAATGCTTTGATGCAAACAATATATAATTAGGTAAACAAAAAAAAAAAAACAACAAAAAGATCAAGACAAATTATAAGTGTGTGTGTATGGGTGAATGTGTGAGTGTGTATGCAAACATGCGAGTATGCGTGTGTGCATTTTAGACTGTGGGTTACAATATATTCTTGTTTCAATATATACTACTCTCATACTCACAGGCAAAAATGTACAATGCCAGAAAAAAACCTCTATTCTACTGTACTCTAGAAAAGACGTTTCTCTATAATTTTTTTTAACCAACAATTTATCATATGAATTAAACTCTGTTTTTGACTAGCTTTTGACTTCTGGACCCCAGTAAGATTAACTGGTATCAAATGTATCAGCTACTAGAGATCCTTTTACATAGATAGATAGATAGATAGATAGATAGATAAATAAATAAATAAATAAATAAATAAGATAGATAGATAGATAGATAGATAGATAGATAAACCACTTCCCCTATTGCTCGTATACAAACTCAAACACAAGAATCCTACACAACAAGCTACCCTGCACCTTACACACCCTCACCCTGCTGTGTTAATCCCATCATGTCACCCAGTCTATTAATCTGTCATGTCTAGTCTCATCTTTTATGACAGAGAGTGTTTGTCACATACAAAACCAGTGGAATGGTCCTTTAATAACATCCTGTTTTATTAACCCACACACAGGGACATGCTTCTGTCAGCTGTTTTAATCTCTGCTGTGCTGATCAGCTGTTTGGACGGATTGGAGTAAAAGTCGTTGCTGTGTGTGTGCATGTGTGTGTGTGTGTGTGTGTGTGTGTGTGTGTGTGTGCGTGGTGCGTGTGTTTATGTGACATGATATCAAAGTTTTGTCATGCCTTCCATCTGACTCGCCTGTTGAAGGATTTTGTCAGCAGCCGCAAAAGTCGCACGTTAAAACAAGATTCTCACACACACACACACACACACACCAGAATACACAAAAAGTAAAATAAGAAATCACTTTTCAACATTCACATGTCAGTGGCGTTTTGATCAAAAACATGAAAAATACATTTTCTATAATTAGTAGCTGAGTTCATGATTTCCAGAAATATTTTTAAAATAATAATTTTAAAATAAAATGACCTGGAAGCAAATACCTCAAGTGCTCCATTGCCTTGCTCAATTATTTAAAACATCACCATTGCTAGGTTTTCATTATAGATTTGTGCAAAACTGAAGTGATATTTTCAAAATGTTGATAAAACATTATTACCAGATGACTGCGTTTCCACTGAGTGGTGCTCTGCGACTTCTCCTCTGGTGATAACATTCTAAGAAGCATGGTGATGGATGTTCAAAACAACAACAGCTTTATTTCTATTGAGGCCACGTAGGCATGTTATGGAGCCATAATGGAAAGCTGAACCCCTTTTATGTGGAAGCAGCCACATATGAGGGATTTCTGGGCAATGATAGTCCATGATTTCACAGCGGAATTGTGGATTATTTCTCAAATTGCCTGAAATACCACCTCATGCAACGTGAAATGGATAGTTGCCTCATGTTTCAGTTCACCACGTTATGTTTTGTTGCACATTGTTCTCATAAAATAAGAGAGTATTTTTCAACATTCCAGCTTTGTCTGAGAAGTAATCTGAAGTGTGTTCTCAGCTGATCTGCAGGGAAGTCAAAATGATGAGTTATTAAGTCAAGCTGTAGTTATGAGACACTAAATGATAATTTTGACTTTGTGTATTTTCATTTCATTCACCATTTATTTCATTCAATAATTTAGTTTTCTGGGAATAGGCTTCCACAGCAGGGTGTGACTTAACATGCACACACATGGGCCATGTGTGCATCATGTCATTGCGATGACATTAGATGATATTGCTATTAGGGTATATTAGCAGCTGTGGGAACACAGTCGGTGTGTGTCACCAATGTGACATTAGCAGACAGCTTAACTCCAGCAGCTGTGGCGTTAATGAGAGAGAGAGAAGGAAGGAGAGAAAGAGAGAAAGAGGAAAAAAGAGACAGAGTGATAACAGTAACATCTAGATACCACCTTGCAATGGGTTCACTCCAGCCATGATACAATGATCCAGGAGTTAAAAAGAATGGAGGAAATAGCCTCTTCCACACACTCACCGACAAACATGTCCTATGAGCCAATGCTAACAAGCACTTAAGCACCTTCAATATGTGTCCAGATTTCATTTGTCCCTAAACTGTCAGAGGTCCCCAGTAAACCGATTGCCCCCATAATGTTATGAATACCAGAACAGTCACACACACCGACTCTCTGATACACTGGGAGTGTAAAGACGACTAAGCTGTGGTTAAGATCCTGGTGCCATTTGGTTAAGCCATGTGACATGTGGGTCTTTATGTACAGTTCTGTGTGTGCATATGCAATAATACTACTGTGGACAGATGAATAGCAACAGAAAAATCCAAATGTCCTTACACTCTGTGACCAGGAGAAACATTCAGTGAGACAGCAGAACCGTCTTGGTGGTGATTTATTAAAGGATAAAGACACTCAAAACACTTGAAAACAGGCCTGAGTAACATCATCATGTTAGGCCCATCAAGCGATACTTGAGCAATATTTTCAAAATGTCGAGGAAACAGAATTGCCAGATGAATGCATTTCCATTGAGTGATGTTCTGCAACTTCTCCTCTCGCAATAACATTTCAAGAAGCATGGTGTTGGATGTACAAAACATGAGCAGCTTCATTTCTATCGCAGCCACCACACTAGCCATCATTACTTGCATTCCAGGGAGATGTAGGTGTGTTATGGAGCTATAATGGAAAGGCAAGCCCCTCATTTCTGATAAGTGATAGTCCACGATTTCACAGAGGAATCATGGATTCAAAACTTCTAGATGATCCGCTCAACTTTTGAAGAGTTATGTGATACAATAACACCTCTTGTGGTACCTGCAGCATCATGATGGAGCCAGTTCCTACTGACAAGCACATTGGATCATGTGACATAGAAAAGTGTTTCAATTGCAGTTTGTGAAGTATGGCTTTTTAAAAAAATGTCTGAAATACCAATTTCCATTAGCCATATTTTATATGTTCAAATTTAAAATGATACACCAATTTTTACACTCGCATGAGGTGTTATTTTAGGCCATTCCAAAAAGATAGATTTTTAAAAACTGCAATGGAAACACTTTTTTCTTTTTTATAGCTCATATAATGTGCAGCACTGAGTGGCGGTAATGCAACTTCACGGATGCCAACAGCCATTAAATCCAAATAAGAAGGAGGAGAAGAAGAAAAAGAACAACAAAGTCACATGACATTCTACAAAACATGGCGTGGTATGTGTGGATGGAGAAAGAGACAGAAATCTTCTTAATATTTATACGAAACAAAGAAATTACGGAAATATTAGATTGGCTTTATTGAGTGGAGAAACAGAAAATATGATAAAAAGAAAAGAGACAGAAGAGAAGAGAAGAGAAGAGAGGAGAGGAGAAGAGAAGAGAGGAGAAGAGAGGAGAAGAGAAGAGAAGAGAAGAGAAGAGAAGAGAAGAGAAGAGAAGAGAAGAGAAGAGAAGAGACAAGAAGAGAAGAGAAGAGATTAAAGAAGAAAAGATGAAGAATAAATAGGAGAAAGGAAGAGAGGAAGGGAAGTCCGAGAATAAGAAAAAAAGGAAAGGAGCATAGAAGAGGAGAGAGAATAACTAGGGAGTTGATAAAACCAAAAGATGGAGATGAGGGGAGGAGTTAAAAGAGGAGATAAAGGAGAAAAGAGGAGAGGAGCAGACAGGAGACGTAACGAGATGTAAAGAAGAAAGAGAGTGGGAGAACAGAAGAGACGAGGAGTAACTGAAAAGTGAAATTTAAGACTGTGAAAGGAAGAAGAAACGAGAGAGAGCAAGAGAGTGAGTAACCAAAGCAAACTCAGTTCATCAGTCTTTGTGTACTACAGTATTCTGTTTTTAAGGATGGAGAATGTAACTTTCCTCACACATGCAAAACTTTTTTTCTGTGGAGGATATTTCCGTTCATTTGTTTCCTGTCGTCAGATGATGAATGCAGCTCGCATTCACGACAAGCAGAAGCTGAAGTCGTTCTGGGAGCAGCGGATAGTTCAGCACAGTGAACAGATGGATGAGGAGGAGGACCGCAGGAGGAGCAGCGCCCTGGCACGGTCAGCAGCAAACTTATGAAAAGGAGGTCATTTTATTTTATATTTCTTTATTTTTCTGGAAAGCAGTTTATGGTACAGAACATACATCAAGACATGCAGTTTAATTTCCTTATACTGGTCATACTTTCCAAAATTTAAGAACTTTGTACAACTTGGGAGAGACAAAGTGCAGAATAGAAAAAAAGGTGAAGGTCTTGCATATTTCACCCTCTTGGTCCAGAGCCAAATGAATGCACTTTTCTGAAGGGGAAAAGAAAAAGTAATCTTTCCCATGACATAAACATCATTAACAATGTCTCTTCACTCCTAGTCCTAGAAGGTGGCTGCTTCAAGTGGTCAGCTTTAAGTGTCATTGGTTAGTATCACAGATGAAGTCAGGCTCAGAGTGTAGTTTAGAGACATCTAGGACTCCATTTATACTTCTGCTTTATGGACTGGAGAGCTGTTGGTTGCTGAGGAAGCTCAGAGAATTCATATCTCAGGAGCATTCAAGACAGACTGAAGTCTGATGGGTTTTAAGATGCAGGTTGGCTATCTCTCTGTGGTATATGTAATCCTTTCTCCTGTCAAGTGTAACTCTGTCAGTAGGTGGTATGTAGACGTAGCCTCTACAGATAATGACAACTGAAGTTACATTGAAATTTAAATTTGATCGTCCCTTTTTTTACTAACCCATAGGGACTGTTTGGTGCATTTTACATGCTTTTCTTTCTTCATTTTTTGATAATTTTGGCTGTGTTCATGCATATAGTATTCAATTTGGCAAGACTGTTTAATCTTGGAATTTCCAGCTCAGCTCAAATGCCCAAAATACACCATGGAAACAAAACTGTTACAGTCATACTGTGAAGTGAAAAAAACAGTACCACTGAAACCCATTCAAACTGCAATTTTTGATCCCACAGTCATCTGGGGCTTTTGCCTTGTAATCTGTCTTTTTCCTTTTTTCCACCTATTTTAACATGAATTTGGCATATGAAGAAAATACATGCTATTTCCACTAGGTGCACTGTCACAATCAATGTTGCTGAAAATCAATGACATATCCCAGGCTGTGATAATATTTCTTTTGAATAAAATAATTAAAATAAATAAATAAATAAATTTACTTTACATGTCGAATATTTGTGTTCCTTTCCCCCACCAAAATCATAGTGGCATCATAATAAAAACCTGGCATTTAAAGGGTTAAAATTCTGAAAATGAATGAATATTTGATAATTACGATTTACATAAAATAAGATGATGCTTAATTGTCCGTTTTCACGCTAATATGTCTTGCATCCACAAGGTCCCAGCAATCAACAGATTATCATAAAAGACAATAAAAAACACATAAAAACATCTGCAAGGTTGCCCACCAACAGTCATCAAAAAGACTATACAATAAAGGACCATATGCCCCTCCGACAAACACTGTTATGTGAGAAATATATTCTCATTATAGTCATCATACATTGCTGCACCTGCACCTGGAACACATGGCATGCTCACACCATGTAAGGCTTGTTATTTTTCGCTGAGACAATTTGCGGGAAACTTGGTTTAGAGGAGTAAACAATTGTGAATCAACACATCCATTTCAGATCATTGAGCAGGCAGTCATGAATATAAAAAAAGTTGTGCGAGGGAGGGAGCTACAATTTACAATCCATTGTACATAGATGTGTTGTAATGTGTCAGATAAATTAACCTTGAACCTCTAATTTTGTGAATTTGTTGCACAGCGACAGCCTTGTACTGAAAACGTTTTTAGGATGTTATTGAGGCCTGAAATTACACATTTTTATGAAACATTCCTGTAATGTGATATGTTACCAACAACAACAAAAAAAAGTAAAAAAATTCTGGAAACTAAAAGAAAACTTGCCGCTGAAAACATTAACAACGATTTCAGAACCAAAAATTGCGTGCTGGGCAGTGCATGAAAAAAGAACATTTTCACCCACATTGTAAGAAGAAATTATTTGTTTAAACTTAATAAAAAAGGTGTCCAGGATGCCTTACATTTTTAAGTTGACTGAATTTGAGAAGACAAGTTGAATTATTACAAAATTGACCCAGGCTGTTTTCTCAAATTCAGTCAACATAAAATTTCAGTGCAGTGCATACAATACCTGTTTTGAAACAATTACTTTCTTTTTACAGTGTGGGCTGTCTGGATGGAAGATAGCCTTGACTGAAAGAGACACATGCTGACTGGTGGTTGGAGTAAATTAATTGGCAGTCTGTGGTGTCAAAGTCCGACAATGGAGCTTTGTACAGCAGCCCACCCACCCCGACCTCCATCTTTTACTGTTTAAACAAGTTCAATAATCTAGAAGGTAACTTCACTTTATGTCAAAACAGCAAGATCAAATGATTTGTTCATGATAAACTTTTTACATTAGAGAGTGGAGTAGCAGCTCATGTCAGATATCAGTATCAGATATTCTCTATCATGTTGTTCCAGCTCTTCACTTCACTGAAGCTGTGCGATGCTAACATGAAGTGAAAGATTCAAACCCAAAACCTCCCGTGTTTTGATCGTTTGATCAAAAGGAACTACTCTGCAAGTCTTGTTTATCATTTTGGAAACATACACCCCAATATTCAGCCAGACATATTCGGTGTCAGTGGGAACTTTTGAGATCTGTACCAAAATTGAAAACATACAAAAAAAAGGAACAAAATTAGGAGTTTATTAGGTTGGGTGAACTGCAGAGAGGAAAAGAAAAGAGCATCAAAAATACATTTCATTACCATGCTCAGCCTCTGCTGTCCCCGTCTCTCCATAATAACTCGATTAGTTTGGAAAATGCCTTGGTTATGTTTACAGCTCTTCTGTCTGTCATCACATAGTAGCCTGAGAATGTTGATTAGAGGCCGCTCGACTACGTGTTTGAATCCTGGAGATAAGCGTGAATATCTGAGGACAGACTGCAGATTAAGCGACACATGACGGAGCATGCTGACAGATGAACGCCCGCTAACATAAACACAACAACATGAATCCTGTCCCAACACACACACACACACACACACACACACACACACACACACACACACACTCTGTTCCCTCTTTTTTTCCTGTAACACAATTAGCTGTAAGCAACGACTGCGGATCGAGTTTCACTGGATGTCTGCACGATTATATTAAGCCTGGGAGTTATGGTGTCAGGGTAAATACTGGCCTCTGATGTTCTGACAAAACCTCCGCTCATCTCAGCCTCCCAATCACTGAATCAAGCCTACATACAAAGCAAAACATCACTTAAGTCTCATTTAAATTAAAATCTTGAAAACCTGCAATGAATACCATTCACACTGATTATAGTAAAAAAAGTTTTTCTCAAAGAAAAAGAAAAGAAAAGACAGAAAAAAATGATACAATGACAACTTAAATATTGACTTGGCCATAGTCAGGGCCATAGTCAGGGCCATGCTTAAGATAACTCCATTGAATTTTCAGCATTCTAAAACCACTCTAAATTCAAATATGAGGAAACTGCGAATCTATCAATGTCCCATGAGCTAACTTGTAAGCTTGTGAGGACCCGATGTTTGCCCTGTCTGTTATGCATGTGTCCTCTGTCAGTGATTCTCTAGTTTAATGTTGTTTTATTTGTCCTTTTTGGATGCTCCAAGTAACAGTACCATAACAGCACAAATAGATCAAAATCCAGTTGCCATACCGGATTATTGCAAACAACAGCTCACATGATCACATGTTTTACAGTGCTGCTGCTGTGCTGCTCTGCCTTGTCTCTCTGTGCACTAACAGTGTCTTCTTTCTGTGTTATCAGTTATAATTTTTTTTTTTTTGCTGTTTGAGAAAATGAAACTGCAGCATAAGAGCATGTTAAGAGTCTCCATTGCATGAGTGCCACGGTAAATGCGTGAGAGTTTGAAGCTCCAATAAGCTCTGTGAAGCTCCATTTATTCCAAGACCACTGAGTTAGCCCCATGGGAGAGGAAATCACAAAACAGTGTAACATCAGACAGTGGTGCAGTAATCAGACATACACATAGTGTACATTCTTGGTTGCTTATTTTCTACTCAGAAAAAAAGAGGTGAGCTGTTAATAGCAGAAAAGTGAGCAACTTTATGCACATGCACAAAAAGAGACACTCATTGGCATGAAAAACACAGAAATAGAACATGTTTTAGCCTTGGTTCTCGCACTCAGTGTGTTGCAATCAAAAGTAGCAGCTTTTTCTGTGTTATTTATGCCATTAAGTGGCCGTATTTGTGCTGTCTGAACACCTGCTTATTCTTTTTCTCCCCTTTGCGCTCTCTCTCTCCCTCTGTCTCTGTGTGTACCAGGCTGAGGGAGCAGTGGTTAGTCAGGTTGGATCAGAGGAATCAGCACCAGAAGAGTTTCTTCGAGGAGAGAATCAGACGAGCTCAGAAAGCTCAGCAGAGCCTCAGGAAGCTCGATTCTCCCTGAAGCAAAGTTACGACAACTCCTCCACCAATCAGCTCAAAGATGAAGAGTAGCAGATAGTTTGAAACCGATGCACAATGATTACTTTGTTCACAATCAAATAAAACCACTAAAAAAGTCAGATAATTTGTCATGAATATCAAGTATGTTCGTATTTTTTGTGAAAAACATAAAATATGTTGAATAGGTGCCTTCTTTAGGGATGTTTTGCTTTCTGTGGTGCAACCAGTCCTGCATGGTGCCATTGTTTGTCATTGTTGTATTGAATAATTTATTTTTTTTCTTGGGTTGTTGCACTGTACAACACCACGCCATGATGACATGATTCCACCACTGTCCCAAAGTAGGGAGTTGCTTCACCAAGCCCCGCTGCTGTGATCCTTTTCATAAGCAAGTCCAAGCAGGGATTTAGGCAGGTTTCCATTAACCCTTAAACTGTGCAATTTGAAACTGTGAGTATAAAATACATCTGTCTAAAAAAATCTCCCACTTATCTCAAAAAAGTTTTTAGGTGGTCTTTCATATTTTTGCAAAATTGCAGTGGGAACACTTTTTTGACTTTTCTGGGTCACATGATGCTATGGCTATGTGCTTGTCAGTAGGAACTGGCTCCCTCATGATGCAGCAGCTACAAGAGGTGTTATTGCATCATATAACTCTTTAGAAGTTGAACGGATTATCTGGAAATTTTAAATCCACAATTCCCCTGTGAAATCGTGGTCTATCACTGCCCAGAAATCCCTCATACCTGGCCGTTTCCATTGACACTCGCGTAACACACCTACGTTGCCTTCAATTGGAAATAATGACGGCTAATGTGGTGGCTGCAATAGAAGTAAAGCTGCTAATGTTCTGAACATCCATCGCAACGCTTCTTGGAATGTTACTGCCAGAGGAGAAGTTGCATAACATCACTCAATAGAAACGCAGTCATCTTGTGTTTTATCAACATTTTGAAAATATTTTAAGTTTCGATAAAATACAGATAACAGATGATCAAATATTTTAATAAGGTTTGTGCAAAACTGTAATGGAAACCTGCCTTTTATAATGGAAACATCAGTCATGTTTTGCCAGAAAGATTTGCCTGCTTGTGACTCTTCATGGCATACTTTGGGCCTTACTACCCTGCCTTAATGGAAAAAGCCTATATGTTCTTGATACTCAGTACAATAAAATCTCCATCTCCATCTTCATTTTTTAATGATTTTTTTTCCTGCTTGCAAAGATGAAATTAAATAATTGAAATCTAACAACCCCTTGAATACAGGCACAAATAAGCTGTCAGGTAAGTTCTTAAAGTTGACATTTTGAAGATAAAAAAGTGACAAGTCAAATATAGTGCAACACACACAATCTGCATCATGCAAGTCTTTGTTTTACAAGCATCTGCTTCACACATGTCTGAAAACACATGTGCGTGTGTGTGTGTTTGTGTATGTGTGTGTGTGTATGTGTGTGTGTTTGTGGGAACAGTGTGTACCGCAGGGATGTCTTCCTGACAAGAACTGCCCACACACCCAATGATCTGCTCGGCAACCACCCAAAACTGGAAACATGTCTTATCAGCCCCCAACGCTTCACACACACACACACACACACACACACACACGCCCACGCACACACACACACACACACATGCACATGTGTTTTCAGACATGTGTGAAGCAGATGCTAATTTGCCAGTGGGATGTTCTTCAGTGGACTTATTTTAGAGTCACAACAATTCAGAGTCACTGTCAGGAGGCTTTTAAACAAGCAATGTTCTCACTCAAATAACAGAGAAAAAAGAACTTTATATTATTTTTATATTTTCTATGCCAGAAATATAATCAGGTTAATCCAAACATTGCAAAAATAATTTCAAATGCATAAATAGGGTTCAAGGTGTAAGTTTCATTATAAATTTAGGAGTTCTCCTCACCAACAACTGTCCCAGCATTGCAGGGAATGTTCCAACAACAATGGCTAACGGGACCCACAAGTTGTAATAATGTTTTGAAAAAACAACAACATTATAATCTAATGTTTACAGAATGTTTTAAGGATGTTCATCGTTTCAAATGGTGTTACTTTAAGGTCAAATGCTGACTAAGATGTAATGTTTTGACTGAAACATTCTGAGGATGTTTTGGTGATGTTAAGAGGTGACAGATCACAGAATGTTCTCTTAAAAAATGCTCTCACAATGTTACATGAGAACAAGGGGAAGAACATTTACAAAGCAACATTCAGAAGTTGTTATTGAGGACAGAGATTACAGACCTTCTTTGGATTAAAATGTAATGTAGTGTGATACGTTAACAATAACAGAAGAAAACATTTTTTTAAATCATTTTTTGATGTTTGTAGAGAATTACCTTAACACTAAGAAGAATGTTCTGGGAACTAAAAGAAAGCTTGCCATTGGAGGCATTACTAAAACATTGCACTGGTTGCACTGTAACATTCTCAGAACATTTTTAGAACCAAAATTGCTAGCTAGGGTGATGTGTTTGTAATAGGCTACTATTTACTTGGCATCATGACACAGACAGCTTTTAAGACAAACCACAAAGTTGGTATTGGACATTTGTTGAATCCAGTGATGTTGTCCTTCTTCTTTATGGGACAGGTTCACAATATCACACTAAGCAATACGCATTCTGTTGTGTTCTGGCAGAGAGTTTGAACTGTACCCGACATATCCTCATACAACAGTTCATATTGTGTTTTAAGGATTAGTATACAACAAATAGCACTGTCAGGTTAAAAGCACTTAAAATTACATATATAAGATAAGATTTAGGCAAGTAAAGTCATACAGATTAGGTTTAGGCAGAAAAAAATATTTTTTGGTGTGCTCTTTTACCACACTTAATGAAAAGTTAAATACTAACTGTAAAGTCCAGCCTATTCTCACTCCGAACTTAAATAGTTAATAATAGTTAAATAGCGCTGCTCTGTCAGTGCTTTAAGTGTACAAACATGATGCGGTCTCATGTTTTTTTTTTCCATTCCTTATTTTTATGGCTTGGTAATACAAAGATGCAATTGGGACTTGGTTCCACACAAGCACAAGTACTTGACATAAGGTTACATAAGTTAGGTTTAGGGAAATAAAACTGTCACAGCTCTGACTGTGAATTTAAGGATTTTCTCTTTTTCCAAGTGTTTTCCTGCTCCCCCTCTCTGTCTGTGTGTGTGTCTCTGAAGGGCGCGGTTACTGCAATCAAGCACCTGGCAGAACATCACACCTGCAGCTCATCTCCTCTTCATCAGCCTCAGTATAGGAAGCCAAGCTTCACCGTCACTCTTTTCCACATTATTCTGTCTACGCCAGTGTTAGTTACCGTCAGCCGCTCTAAACTATTCATAGTTTGATTTTTTTAAAAAGAGTTATTACTAAGGCTTTGTTTAGACTGCCAGCCCAAATTCAATTTTTGTCATATCCAAATTGTATCCAGATGGATTTTATTAAATCTGAACAGCAAATAACAACATGAAATCAGATTTCTTGCAAATCTGATCCGAACCACATGTGGAGGTGGTTTGAAATGTGATTCTACAGATGTGTCTTCAGTCTGGACGTTCTGGTCATTCAAACTGGATATCAGATGGTCACAGAGCTTGTCAAACATCCCGCGACACATTTGAAAATTGGCACACCACCTGTCATCATCAAATGTGCCAAAGACAACATGCTTCCACCAGTCACTGCTTTGCGAATGTTGCCAAACCTCTCACTGCATGGTGGAGCCCACCATGAGCGCAGCTTGAAACATCGCTGTGTTTAGCAAGATGTCGTATTATTATCGTTTTATTCTGCCTTTGAGTTTGCTTTTGGGTTCCAATTATTACTGCAAACTGTAACAACAAACTTGTTTGGATGTCATCATTTTGCATACTCATCATAAAGTTACGCACGAAATTCCATTGGGTAGGTTTAGGAAAAGACACATTTATGAAGTCCCTCAGAATAGCTCAAAGTTCACTTGGTTTCATACAGGACAAGATCACCAGTCTCTATAGGCATAGATTTCAGAAGGAGGCAGAAATCATGTTCTCCTCAATATTTAGAACATATGCATCACCTCCACCCCCAGACCTGAACTGAAACCTACCCCCTGTCTCTTGGGGTAAAGTCCTTTGTTTGTTTGACCAATCCAATACCTGAAACTACATTCTTCATTTTGTTCTTTGTACCACTTCCCTTTTCTGCACTCATCAGTACATTGGTCACAGGATAGCAGCCTTCCAGATTATGTGGGTTATAAAGACATTTTTGACAACTTTTATGCTTTTACTTTTCAAAGATTTATGTATAAACCGTACATGAGAACAGCCTGTTTATATTTTATATTTGTTAATGTGAACAGGTTCCACACTCTGAACATTTTTTTCTTTACATATTTATGAGTGGAATGCTATTAGAAAATCCAATATGACAGAATGACAGCATGCAGAGTGAAATCACAGCATCGATGTTGCGGTCCCACAATGCAACACTCCACATAAATAATGGAGCTGGTTATAGCTTGGATAAAATGAATAATAAATCTTGGGCAGAAAATTTTACTTGCTATTTGCGATGTTACCAAATTGGCGGCAGTACTAGTCATATGGATTGGATCTATTGGTGCATGTATTGCAACATTTCCTGTAAGTACAGCACAACACAGTATTATGTAAGTGATTTTGTTTTTAATTTTCTTTAAGTGCAGTAAACATTATGGTGTGTGCTGTTATTACTATGGAGAAAAGACACATTAGTGATGTATAGTCTGAAGATAGCTAGAAGATGCTGTAGTTCTTCTTTTAACCACCAGAGAGCAGCAACACACAGTACAACATCCAGACAGCATCTGGAACAGCATGAGAAATACTCTTCCTTTTCTTAATATTATTACATGGTCAAAGGAAGGGTGGCCTAAAACCAAACATAAGTTTAACATTTTTGGTCTGTTTTTTTTTTTTTTTTTGTGCTGAGCTCCCTAGTTTCAATAAAGGGAAACCTACAATACCTACAGTATACAATATTTTAGACAATATTGTGCCCAACTTTGAAGCAACATTTTAACCCTTTCCCATTTCATCATGACAGTGCCCCTGTGCACAAAGCCAGTGCCATAAAGAAACTGTTTTCTGAGTTTGTTGGGCGATGTCAATAAATACACATGGTGGAATAAAGCAGCACAGTCCTGCAGACAGTCCTGATGGTTACGAGTAGGCAACAAAGTCAAGGACATGGTAGGTTGTAGAAAAACAAAAAAAGGGGACTATCATGCTTTTTGCATATTTTCTGTCCTATATATAGTGTTATAGCGCAGGATGTTGACATGGCTAAAGTTTCAAACAATGGGAGAAATGTATTTAGAAGTAATCTTTGGGAGCAAAAACCTCAGGCTTTGCCTATTTTGTAAATTTATCTCATATTCCACATCATAATCCTGTCAGAACATAACTGGTTGTGTTAAGCTTTTACTGACGCTTTCAGAAAATCCTGCTATACAGTCATTTTGTGGTTGCCATTATACTGCTACATGTAGCCACATGCTAATGTTAGGGAAGCATGTAATCTTGCTCTCCATAATGGTCATTCCCCTGCTGCTATAATGGTGCAGAGAGGCTGAGATTCAGAAGACCTGAAAAACACTGTCCACTCAGTGCAGACTGGGCTTATTTGGGATGGGAGCTTAAAGAAACTGGCATTAAAATGGAGCGTCTCCTACAGAAGGTGAATACAGATGTTCCAGCACAGACAGTGTGAGAAAAATAACATGTTTTTTTTTTTTACATTAAACCATGAGAACTTGCTTTGGTGGAAACAGAAAACACAAGTATGAAACTGAATACCACCCACTCTCTCTATATGTTTTGTTTTTCTTCGCTCTAAGTTTTAGCTTCTTTTCTTATCTTTTTTTTTTTTTTTTGCATAAATAAAGTGAAAATGAAGCCCTAAACTTTTTACCATCAGGGACACCATTCAGATGCTCCCACTGAGTCACTCTTACAATGGTGATAATGTTTTCAGATTTTATTGTGAATTATTTACTTTAGCTTTTCTCATTGCATATTTATATCC